>NW_004567115.1:9575755-9581068 GCF_000260355.1 Condylura cristata | reverse complement strand
AAAAAATGTGTAAAATGATGTAAAAATAAACTTTGTAATAAAAAAAATAATAATAATAAAATAAAAATAAATAAAAATAAATAGAGTATTAATTGATTTATAAGACACTTAAACCAGGATATATGGTTGTAGTTAACATCGATGTTTTGGAAATGACTGCTGCTACCTACATTTTATCTAGTACATTTTACCTTAATAAATGAGTTAAGAGTTCAAATACTTTACCATCTCCTTTTCACTCATCATTTCTAGCTTACTTTCATTTTCATTGTAGCTTCAAGACTAGAAATTACCTCCTAAGTGCCAAAATTCAATAAAGTCACTTCTTAATTTCAATTAACCTCTGTAAAAAACTTTCAACACTACTGCCCAACCCCCTTCATGAAAGTCTGTTAACTCTGTGGTAAACGTAATTTTAGGCACCTCTCTGGTTAAGGTGTTAAGGGGGTTAAGTCTTAGTACTAGGAAGCTATCAGCAGCCACTGCAACACAAGTTCCATCCCTGGCCAGAGAGCTAATACACGTGGCACAGCAGACCTCTGCTGCCTCACCACTGCTCTCCTCAGCAATATATGTCAGCCATTCGGCCCCGTTCTGCTCCACGTGCAATCCCTAGTGAATCCTCTCTCTCTAACACACACACCCCACACTTCTGCTCTAGACCCCAGCTCTTGCATGTATAATAAATGTTAAAAAAAAAAAAAAGCATAATTCTAAGTATCACACTAGCTGATAACACGGCCTTGTATTTCCTTCCCCATTTCTACCCCTGATAGAATAACTAAAGATTTAGAACCCACTCAACATTCACATTGCCCCTTTATATTTAACTTTCGAAAAATAATGTTAAGTAATTGAAGATAAAATATGGGATACTTACCTCAAAATGATAGCCCCCATCTCATTCTTTTAGGAAAACAGGCACCATCACTGATTTTTTAAAAGTAACGTTTTCATGGAAGAATTTTTTCACATTAGAAGATACACTAAAAAGAATCAAGATAAAAGGTATTAATACCTAAATGTGCTAAATGTTAAATAAAGTATAGCAGATAAATTATTAATATATTACTATGACTCTTAATTGCTTATAACTTTTTTTTTTTTTTTTTAGATTTATTTGTGCCTACAGAACTGAGGTACAGGCCAGAGGCCCAGGGGTGGCGAGAGGCTCCACCAGAGACAGAGTGGGGAGCAGAACAGGCAGATGGACAAAGCACACTGCTGAGGGGAGCAGCAGGCTGGTCAGGAAAGGTCTGCCGTGCCATGTGGTCACCTCCAGGGCAGGCGGGAATCGAACTCATGAGGAAGTGGCTTTAGCTTCTCAGTGCTGTGCTCTAACCCGCTGCGCCACCAGGGAGGGCCATAACTATTTTTTTAATATAGGGAAATACAGAAAACATATGAACCACAATATTAAATTATAGAATATTAGAGATGAAAGGAACTTAAGGGGATGACCTGTGTGATTATATAAATTCTCTTGTTCAGGTTGCTTCCTCTTTATTTCATATTCTTTCCCATAATACTCTGGGTTCCTACTTTTCAATGTATTTACTTACATCACAAGCTGCTAACTATGTGTAACTTTTTCATTCCCCCTTAGTATCTGACACACACAAAATATACAGAAAGCAATACCTAAACAAGCATAAAATACTATAAATCACTACCCATAGACCAATAACATTCTATCTACCTATGCAATCCTCTCTTTCTGATCTTGATCCTGAAAACTAATTATTATATTACTTAAAAAAATAAACCTGTCACATAAACATATATCCCTAAATAATATTTTGCTTAGTTTCACATCCCTCATTCCTTCCTTCCCTGCTCCTTTTTCTTTTTCAGCTTGACAAGTTAATGTTCTATGAGTCTCTAGAGACTTGTATTTTTTTCACTCAAAATATTTTTCTAAGCTTTATCCATGCTACATTTTTGTTGCTGTCTAATATTTCACTAGATAAACATGCTACAATGTATTATTCACTCTAAACATTTGGATGGTTTACATGTTTTCCTTCTCATCAACAATATTACAACACATTCTTCATAAGAACAAGAATTGAGGTGACCCACATGGTGTAGCAGACCTCTCCTGATCAGCCCGTATTTCAGTACATCTGCCTGTTCTGCTCCCTACTCAGCAGTGTATTTCAGTACATCTGCCTGTTCTGCTCCCTACTCTGTCTCTGCTGAATCCTCTCACCCCCTGCACCTCTGACCTGTACCCCAGTCCTTATATGCATAAATAAATAAATCTTTTTTTAATACCAAATTATCCCCAACAGTATCACTTTCCCAACTCACTAGCAGTATATAAATTAATAATACACACCTCTCCGATACTTCATAAAGTCAGGTTTCTTTATTTGTAGCAACATAAGACATCTAAACTATTACCTCACTATGAATTTAGTTTGCATTCATTTCATCATCTTGAAGATCTAATAAAGTTGAAGACCTTTTCACATGTTTATTAATTATCTATATTCCTTTCTACATCCATTTGCTCAGCTTAAGGCCCTTTTAATTGGGTTATCTTTTTCTTATTTTGTAATAAACTATATATTCAGGACAGGACAGACTATATAATTTACAAGGACCTGTACAAAATTAAAAACCAGGTAAACTTATTCAAAAATTAAGAATTTTGGTGCAAGGGGTTAAATCTTAGCACTATGATGCAACTGTAGTCACAGACAGGGAGCCAACCCACATGGCATAGCAGACCTCTCCTTTCTACCCACTGCTCACCTCAGCAGTGTATATCAATCAATTAGTCTGTTCTGTTGCCACTCTTTCTGGTGAATCCTCTCACCCCTCACACTTCTGCCTAAATGCCAGCTCTTGTATGCATAAATAAATAGGTATTTTTTTTAAAAATTAAGAATTTCAAGACAGTGATAGCTTAGCATTAAAACAAGGGTAGGGTTCAATGTGATAGCACAGATTGTACATTCATGACAACAGCCCTATTCAGAACCTAATTCTCTAATATATAAATCATATTAATTTATTTTCCAAACTTGTAGTTTCATTTTCATTTCTTTGCCTTTTTATCTTTATCACCTTTTTCTTTATGGTGTCAAGATAAACATTAATTTTAACTACTTATTTAGTTGACTTTTCTGTCTTATAGAGAAAATCCTAGTGTTCACATCAAGTTTTCTGGCTTTATGTTTCCATTTGAGCCCTAAATCAAGGATGTTTTCCAAAGATCATGGAGTTCTTAGCCTCCTCTCAGTTATTATGTCCCATTCTTCCTTAATAACATTTTACAGTTTACTTAAAGAATGAAGTATCCTGGCCCTCCCTGGTGGCACAATGGGTTAAAGTGCAGCACTGCAGAAGAGGGCTCACCTCAGCAGTGTACTTTGTCAATCTGCCAGTTCTGCTACCCATGGTTTCTGGTGAATCCTTCCTGTACCCCAGTTCTGTATATATAAATAAATCTATCTTAAAAATAAAAATGAAGTATCCTAATCAACACCATTTAAATCACTTCTTGGCAAGATTATGCAAATTAGAGTCAGTGTTGCAAAACAAATTTGAATTATTTGCACTTGTCAGTAATATTCTAAGTTAGAAATTTTAGGTTTTTAAAGACGTATTTATTAATGAATACAAGAAGTGGGGTACAGGCCAGAAGTGAGGGAGGGTGAGAGGACTCACCAGAGACAGTGGGGAACAGAACAGGCAGAGGATTAAAATACACTGCTGAGGAGAGCAGCAGGCAGGACAGCAGAGGTCTGTCTTGCCATGTGGGTCAGCTCCCTGGCTGGGGATTCAACTCATGCTGCCGTGGTTGCCGATACTTTCACAGTACTGCACTGTAACTCACTGCACTACCAGGGAGGACCCCTAAATTAGAAATTTTCATAACAAATTTCAAGTATCTGGCTAGAACACTATACATATAAATGGAGAAAAGGTTGAAACATCTTCAAATTTCATGAAATTAGTGGGAATCAAATGATAGCATAATTGTATTAAAGTTAAAACTTTTTCATTTTGTAGCCAAAATAAAATTTGGCTAGGAAGGAAGTTATGTAATTCTAATGTTGGTATCCTTGTTTTTGAAATAAGGTCAATTAAGTCTTTTCAAAAGAAAGGAATATTATTAAACAGATTTTAGAATGATGCCAAAATATGTCAGTCAGCTTACCTTCCAAACTAAGGGAACTAGTAACTCAAAAATAACCAGTTTGCTGGTGCTGGATGTTAATAATTGAGAGGCCATATATATATGAAAATTCTCTATATCCCCTACTAAATTTTACTCTGAATCTAAAATTGCACCAAAAAATAATGCCTATTTATTTAAAAGGGAAAAAGAGGCCCTCCCTGGTGGCACAACAGCTTAGAACACAGTATTGCAACTAGCCACAGCTGCTTCAGTGTACCCCAAGGTGACCCACATTACACAGCAGACCTCTCTTGTCTCGCCTGCTGCTCCCCTCAGCAGTGTACTTTGTCATTGTGTCTGTTCTGCTCCCCACTCTGTCTCTGGTGAATCCTCTCGTGGCCCCTGTACCCCAGTTCTGTATGCATAAATAAATCAATCTTTAAAAATAAAAGGGGGGGCTCTCCTTGGTGGCACAATGGGTTAAAACACCAATCTATGAAGCTCTCAGAAGCCACTGTAGCCCCAATCAAGGAGCTGACCAACATGGCGTGGCAGACCTCTCCTGACCTGCCTGCAGTTCCCTCAGCAGTATAGATCTGCCTGTTCTGTTCCCCACTCTGTCTCTGGTGAACCCTCTCACCCACCATACCTCTGGCCTGTACTCCAGTTCTGTAAGCATAAATAAATAAATCTTTTTTTAAAAAAAGGGGGAGAAAAAAGAAAAGGAAATTTGTCGAGTACAGAAAAAAACCAATTGACATAATATAGGGTAATAATTAAATATAATATGTATTAGGCTTGTAAAGTTAACAAAATTACTCTGATGTTGTCTTCAAACACAGAATTAAATAATTTTTTGTAAAGTTCCTAATGCTTTAAGTGAAAACTATTACTAATCACACACATGAAGAGCCAATCACATGTACAACTTTAATGTAATAAGGGAAAACAGAATTTACTAGATTATCATCATCATCACTTACTAGGTCTAGATCATCATCATCATAGACCTATAGGGCCTCAATTATTCAATATGTAAGTTAATAAGAAATAGGTTCTTATGGCCCACCTTGATGGCGCAGCGGGTTAAAGCATAGCACTGAGAAGCTTAAGCCACTTGCGCATGAGTTCGATTCCCGCTTGCCCCGAGGAGATCCACATTGCGTAGCAGACCTCTCCTG
>NW_004567115.1:9552028-9575467 GCF_000260355.1 Condylura cristata | reverse complement strand
GAAGGAAGGAAGGAAGGAAGGAAGGAAGGAAGGAAGGAAGGAAGGAAGGAAGGAAGGAAGGGAGTAGGTTCTAAAACCATGGATGAGATTTCCAGGTTGGGCAGACCTCTCCTGTCTTGCCCACCCTAATCCCAACTCTAAGACTAAACCTGGGTTTTTCTGGGCCCTGCCTCACCTCATCTCACCAATTCCCTCCACCAACATCCTAACTTCAAACAACAAACAAGCACACAAAACTACCTAAATTCCATAATCACTTCACAGTAATTTCTAATTACCAGGCAAAATTTCTCATTTTGCTAATTTCTCTACTATTCCTACCAAATCCAGAGTATTCACAAACAAGCACAGCCTGAATCCTACCAAAAAAGAATGTAATTTCTACTCCAACATTTATTTTTACAAAATGCAATCAAAACAGTCAAACATATTCCTTGATACTGATTTATTATGCAAGAAAAAAACAGATGGGGCCTCCCTGGTGGCAGAGGGACTAAAGATGCAGCGCTATCAAGCTATCAGCAGCAACTATCAGCATGAGTTCGATCCCCAGCCAGGGAGGTGACCCACAAGGCACAGCAGACCTCTCCTGTCTTGCCCACTGCTCCCGTCAGCAGTGAATTTCAGTAGCTCTGCCTGTACTGCTCCCCACTGTCTCTCATGAATCCTCTGATCCACCCCCACTTCTGGCCTAAACTCTTGTATGCATAAATAAATAATTAAAAAAAAAAAAAAAGAATAGCCAAACTGTAATAGACAGAATCCAAAATAGAATAAATCATGACAAATCACAAATCTATCACAACAAAATGAATTGAATAACTTACAATTTTATAAAAAATAAACTGATATACAAAAATATACAAGCTGTTTAGCAAAAGAAATAAAATACAGGGTAACTCTATAGTATATTTTTGATAGAGGGATAAAGATGAAAAGAAACAAAAAATCTAAATTCTTATTTGCTTATGTTTATAAGACACACTGAAAGATAACACAACAACTAATAATAGATTTCTGGGCAGTGAGATGTTAGGTGATTGAAGTAGATTAGGAACTGGGTAAATTGGGAATGGGGTGGGAGCCTGCTTACCTTTTTACACTTTTTATTTTGTGAGCCCAGGAATCTATTATAAATAGGTTAAAATATAAAATAAAATGTATATCTTATTTATAAAATATTAATATATTCCAGAAAAGTATAAATAACCCGGTAGATTTCAAATACCATAGATAATTTTTTTAAATCAATTTAGATGTGAGCATTTGAATTACAAAGACATTTCAGCAGTAAAAATCATCTGTAAGGCTTCCCTTGGTGGCCTAAGTCTCAAGTTTGATCTCTACCCACACTAAGGCCTGAGTTGGATCCCCTGCCAGAGAGTTAACTCACATATGGCACAATAGGACTCTCCTGTCTCACCCACTGCTCCCCTTAAGCAGTGTCTTAGCAATGATTTCAGAAAATCCACATGCTCTGCTCCCTACTGTTTCTGGTGAATCCTCTTCACGAAAATAAAGAATCTTAAAGAAAAAAAAAAAAAAAGACAAGGAAAGATGCATTTAAAATAAATCACACACAAAAATGATGATTTGCAAAACCCTCTATAAAAAACAAGTGAGCCACAAACAATGCAAACTTCTCTTTCATACATTTTAAGAATAAGAATACAGCTGTGTACATCTTATTAAGCTGAAGGGAACACAACAATATATAACTTGGATAAATCTCAAAGCATATTTATTGTTGAATAAAAGACATCAGATACAAATGCAGGGCCTCCTTCATAGTGCAGGAGTTAGATATAGCACTATTAAGCTATCGCCAGCCACTGCCACATGAGTTTGACCCCTGGCCAGAGAGCACTAATCCACATGGCATAGCAGACCTCTCATGCTTCCCTCAGTCAATCCTCCTGTTCTGTTCCCCACTCTGTCTCTGGTGAATCCTTTCACACCACTCGTACCTCTGGCCTGCACCCCAGTTCTTGTATGCAAAAATAAGTAAAAAAAAAAAAGCCTTAAAAGGAAAAAAAATACAGTAAGCCAATACTTCACATCTGCCAAATGACAAAAAAGGTCTGACAGAACCAACTGCCTGTGAATAAGTGGAACAACCAAAATACTTTACCTCCCTTATAACAGTGTAAATTAAATTAGTTGGAGCTCTTGGAAAAAAATCTTGGACTATCAAGTATATTTCACCATTTTGGATGAAGTTTTTTCACTATTTTAACACCTTTAATAACTGAAAATATCTTAAATTCACTGTCAAGCAGCCAGTATATATACAGGTCATTGCCTACACGTGTAAACTTGATTCGTTTTCCTAATGGCCTAGTAAGACAACTGCAACTTTGTCAGTACCCAAAATATGTAAGGACAAGTTGAGGAAAGATAAATATTTGGTTGTGATCTGAAATCTTGGCTGGTATATTCTGATAAAAATGAATGTGAGAGGGCCCTCCCTGGTTGGCGCAGTGGGTTAAAGCATAGCACTGAGAAGATAAGGCCACTTGCGCATGAGTTCAATTTCCGCCTACCCTGGCAGACCTCTCCTGACCCGCCCACTGCTCCCCTCATCTGTGTACTTCATCGATCTGCCTGTTCTGCTCCCCATTGTCTCTGGTGAAGTCTCTCGCCACCCCTCAGCCTCTGGCCTGTACCCAGTTCTGTATGTACAAATAAATAAATCTTTAAAAAAAAAAAAAAAGAATGTGAGAGACTAATAAATCCCCATAGGATTTAAGTACCCCGCTGTTTAGAGATTAGCTTAATTAGGGGAAAAGGGGTGACTAAGAAATGTCTTAATGTCTTGAACAGTCTTAATCTACTCATTTAGAAAATGCAAATTAAAACTACATTGAGACCCATTTTCTATACATCAGTTTGACAAGAATTCCTGTTTGCCAAGGCACTTAGTTGGCAAGGCTGAGTGGAAATACACATTATCCAAGCCACTATAACAAAATGGTAATTATGGAGTTGTAAGAAGCATGTGTTAAAACTACATTATGATGCAGTCAAATATTCTACTTATAACCTTATTGTGGTAAATTCTTTATAGTATATACATGTGCCAAATGGCTACAGTACCTACCTTAACTTTACAGTTACCTGTCAATTTTATCTCAATAAAGCTAAGGGAAAATATTAAGTGTCCCTTATCACTAATGAGAGAGTCTGCATTCAAACATAAGAGTGATTTGGCAATAATAATCAAAATTACAAAGATACTTTGACTAGTAGTAACATCTAAATTTATTCTGTAACTTTAAACTTGAAATAAGCAAAATGACATATTTACTACTACACTGCTATAATAACAAAAAAAGTGGAAACACCACAAATGTCTACCAGTAGAGAACTGTGAAATTAAAAAAAAAACTACAGGACTCTCCCTGGTGGTGCCATGGGTTAAAGCACTGCATTCTGAAGCACTCCAAAACCACTGCAGGCGCCAGTTCGATCCCCGCCAGGGAGCTGACCCACATGGCGTGGCAGACCTCTCCTCACCCGTCTGCTGCTACCCTCAGTAGTGTACTGTGTCAATTTGCCTGTTCTGCTCCCCACTCTGTCTCTGGTGAATCCTCTCACCCACCACATATCTGGCCTGTATACCCCAGTTCTGTAAGCATAAATAAATCTTAAAAAAACAAACAAAACTATATACTCTATGGAAAGATTATCCATTAAGTAAAAATTAAAATGTACAATGAAGAGGATAGGAATATCAATCTGTAAAACAATAAATATAATACATTACATTGGATATGATGGAGCTTTGGATGAAGGTAGAAATAAGAATATATACATATTTAAATTTATATTTATTAATACATATAAGAACTGGGGTGTAGGCCAGAGGAATGGGTAGTGTGAGAATGCACCAGAGACAGAGTAGGGAGCAGAACAGGAAGAGTGACTGAAATACACTGCTCAGGGGAGTAGCTAGCTGGCAAGACAGGAGATATCTGCTGCACCATGTGGGTTGCTCCCTGGCAAGGGATCCAACTAATGCTGCAGTGGCTGTGATAGTGCTGAGACTTAAACACCTGTGCCATCAGGGTATTTTTATTGTCTTTACTAATACAGAGAAAACTAAAGAATACATGAATAGCTTCCTGGACAAGGTGGGGTATGGAAGAAATGGAGTAAATGGAAACAGGGTGGCTGAGGGTTAAGAATGAAAGTTTCTACTATTTTAACTTTGTATATTTAAAACATTTTTAATTTCATGGGAATTAATCACTACTACAGATTGGTGAATTAATAATAAATAAGAGTTCCAAAATACACATCTTAACAGGAACTATATGCTTTTACCATCTCTTTAACTGAGACCTGAGCATTGCCCATCTCATGATGCCTGTAATAGGATCAAATCATCTTAACAACTAAGGCAAGGTCTAATCAATAGGAACCTACAAAAAAGAGGCATCCACCATTTACTACCAACAATATCCTTAAACCAAAATTAAAAGACAGTCCCTACCCTGAACTGTCTGTCATAGTAAATTGTATTGTGCATCTTTCATTTGTCTAAAATGAAACACTATTTGAAAAAATCTGGAGATATCAAGCATAAGTATGAGAATCTGGGGTCCAAACCTCTCTGCCTATGCAAAAGCTGCTCATTCCAGCAACCTGTCCATCTGGCCAGCTCCTAAAATTTCACTAACTCTTCTATAGATCCCTTCCAGATACCCCTAAGGTTCACTCCCATGGGGTCCTGTTGTGATCTGTATCTGTATCACTTATAACAGTACATTACAAATACTTGGTTGTTTGTCTTCCTTAGCAGACTGTAGAACTTTTAGGACAAGGAGGGAGTCATTGATATTTATAATCAAAGTGCTTAGCAAAGCCATTTGCATATGACATGTAATCAAAATGCTCATTAATTAAATTTTAAAAACTACACTAGGCAGCAAATTTTGAATGTGACTGAAATCCATTAGAATATTAACCACTTAGCCTCAAATAGTGAAGCACATCAATATCTTAGATGTAAACTTTTCATTTATTTAAAACAACCAGTAATATTAAGAATGCAGCTCAATCATTTCAGAAGTATTATGTAAAGCCTCAGCACTACCACTGTGGAAGACCCTCCCTCCATGGCAAAGCAGCCTAAATTAGTTATAGCCTAAGTTTGCTGGGGCTTATGTTAGCCCAGCCTTTCCAAAGCAAAGCAGCCTTAAGTTCCATCCCCAACCAGTGAGGTGGCCCACATAGCACAGCAGACCTCTCCTGTTTCACCTGCTGCTCCCCTCAGCAGTGTATTTCAGTGGATCTGTTCAGCTACCCACTCTGTCTCTGACACATCCTCTCTCACTGCCCCGCCACCTCTGGCCTGCATCGCAGTTCTACACAAAAATAAATAAAAACCTTAAAAGGAATAATATTTTTTAAAACAAATGCAGCATTAGACAACAGTGCATCATAGTGTGATTACATAAACCAAAGGTGACAAGCTAGATAATGAAACTTATCAGGATCACTGACCTAACATGTGGTCATTCAATGACCGAAATGTTAAGTGGTACATGTCTGAATGTATACCTATTAAGAGGAAATAAAGAACTTATGCTAGACTGCTAATTTTTATGACCTATTACCTATTTCTTTATAAAAAGTATGTGATATGATAAAAATAAGGATATAAAACATTTTCTAAGATGGCAGACAGAGTTACAGGGGGCAGACATTTGTTCATATTGTTTCAAATGCTACTATTAGTTTTTATGGGTTCTCCCATATGGGCTGTCCCAAAGACTTAGGAAGAAGGAGAGAACAGAATAAAATAAAACCAGCTATTCACATATGCCCACAATATGTGTGACAGGCTTATCAAGTACTGGTAAAAAACAGGAACCAAGGAGAAAAGCAAATTTCAAGGATGCTTCTTACACACTTCTTGTTAACCATGAGAATGTCCTAAAATCTAAGAATTTAGTAGCTTTCTACCTTCTTCCAGAGAATGAAAGGATAGTAGGGTCCTCCCTGGCGGGACAACAGGTTAAAGCGCAGCAGCACTACAACACTAGTCATAGCCCCCTCAAAACTAGTTCTGATGGCCCTCCCTGGTGGCATAGCGGGTTAAAGCACAGCACTAAGAAGCTAAAGGCACTTCCACGAGTTCGATTCCCGCCTGCCCCGGAGGTGACCACATGGCCGGCAGACCTCTCCTGACCCGCCCGCTGCTCCCTTTAGCAGTGTATTTTGTCAGTCAGCCTGTTCTGCTCCCCACTCTGTCTCTGGTGAAGCCTCTCGCCGCCCCTGAGCCTCTGGCCAGTACCCCAGTTCTGTATGCATAAATAAATAAACCTTAAAAAAAAAAAAAAACTAGTTAAAACTAGTTCTGATCCCTGGCTAGGGAGCTAACCCACATGGCACATCAGACTACTCTTTTTTTCACCTGCTGCTCACCTCAGCAGTGTATTTCAGTGGATCTGCCCGCTTAGCTACCCACTCTGTCTCTGGTGAATCCTCTCACTGCCCCTGCATATCTGGCCTGCACCCCAGTTCTGTATGCATAAATAAATCTTTTTTTTTTTTAAACTGAATGAAAAGATAGTAGGCAGAGCTAGGAAATAAATTCATGATAATGACCTGTACACTCACATATCTATCTTTGTCTCTCTGCCAATCTCTCTCTCTAAAGACCAACACCATAATGTTCAAGTCTTGTTTATAACTCTTTTTCACAGGGATGAACCTAACTTTCATAAGCTTAATACACTGACACACTCGCTTAATCCTGTAATTCACATAAAGTTAATGAAATTCCTAACTCAAACCATGTGAAAAACAATTCTACTAATGGAAGTCAGTATTTTTTTACAGAATTTTTTAGCCTGGCTGGGATTTACAATCAGAATTCTATATAGTTAAGTGATTTAGTATTTTATTCTCCCTTTTAATGTTGTCACTCATTAGAGAGCCAGTTGAGTAAATTTGTGTCTTTATTTCACTTTTTCTTTCCTGACAGAGTTTATGTATTTATTTAGGTTCCACATTATGAAATACAATGTGGTTCTAAAAAATCAGACCTGTATAAAATGATACACAACTTGAAAAAGCAAACTTCTCCTTATTCCTACCACCCCATACTGTTCCGACCCAAATACTGTAAGTAACCAATCTCACTTCCTGGTTTATCCTTTTTATTTATTTTTACACAAATGTACAAATACATATCCACTTTCTTGCCTCCCTCCTCTTCTCACATAAAAGGTAGCATGTTATAGTTATTCTTTTACATTCTGCTTTTTTTCCCCATTAACAATGTCCTGGAAACTACTTTGTATCAGATCATAGATATCTTTGTACTCTATTGTATGGATGTATATAGTGTTTATGGATATTTAGATTGTACCCAATAATTTTACAATGCTACATTGTAAACTACTGATATCTTCTGTTTCCCCTCAAACACTACCTGCAACAAAGGGGAAAAAAAAAGGTCTCTACCTACCAAACATAACAAACTCACCAGCACTCCTACTGTCAGTGGCCAACCCTCAGTCTCAGTCTAAGCCATCATCAACATTTCTTGAATGTTTAGTTCCAACCCCCTTCTAGTCAATGTCTTCCTCTACTCCAGTCCCTCTGAACTGTCTCTTGTGCCAGAACAACTCTTTTATAATACAACAAGAACTATAAGAGGGTTTCAAAGAAACACTTGCTACTGCCCAACTTTTCACAATAGACAACTTAGTGGTGTGAAATGGTGTATCTTTATGGTTTCTCTAATGATTAATGATGCTGAGCAATTAACTGCTCATGTACTCAGTAGCCATTTGTATATTTTCCTTGGGAAAAAAAATTTATTCTGAAAGACCAACCTGACACCATGACAGGCTTCAGAATACTTCTGAACCAACAAGGCCTAAATTTCGGTTATCAACAAGGTGCCAAGGCCGGAAGTTTAACTGTAAATATCCTAATCTTGCTCATCCCATAGCAACAACCAATTAGCAAGTAGGTAGGTAACCAGTACATATCAGGAAAATGCCAGATGTCCTAAGGTATGCGGGCCCAGTAGTGAAGGTCACATCTTACATGCATAGATCAACAGGGTTAAGACAAGATAACTTTGTTCAATGTCCACCATCAAAGTACTGCTGAGCAAAAACTCCCCTCTGCTGGGCTGAAACGCCCTTCTTTTGTAATAAAAACCCTGCCTTCTCTGAGCTCAGGGCTCTCAACTGTCACTGCATGTTGGGAGCCGAGGCTCCACGAGCTTACAATAAAGACCCTCGTGTGCTGTGCATTGGAATTGGCTCCTTGGTGGTCTTTGGGAAACTTGAAATCTGGTACAACAATTCAAACCTTTTTTCCCCAATTTTTAAATTGGATTATTTAAATTTTAGTGAATTGTTAATGTTCTTTTATATTCCTTATTAGATATATGCTCTAATATCTCTCATGGGTCCTGTTTTTCAATACTGGGATCTGAGGTTTTCTATCAGCTTAACCTCCAGGTCCAGAGGAGATTTCTGAGAGTATTAGTATATAACCATAACTAGCATATTAAAAACTGTAATAATTTGATATCACTGACAAATAGTTACTTAAAACCTTCATTTTACAGTAAATACAATAATTTCATTTTGGTTCTATGAGAAGTTAAAGTCACAAATTATTTATATATTGCCATTGCTAAACAGTACTGTATAGGACCTTCCAGGTGGGACAGGGGTTAAAGTCTCAGTGCTATCAAGCTATCACCAGTCAATGCAGCATGGATTCAATCCCTGGCCAGGGAGCTAACTAACCCACATGACACAGCAAATCTCACCTACTACTCCCTTCCCCCACCCCCCCAGCACCCACCCTGCCCTACACCTCTGGCCTACACCCCAGTTATAAATTTTCTTTGTAAAAAAAGTGTCTTGTGATAAATTGATAGCAATGCCAGGAGTAGAATAAAGCATATATTTAGACCTGGCCTAAACCACAATAGAACTTTTCAAACTTCAGTCACGGGAGAACAAGGAAAGAAGATCCTAAAAATAATCTCAGACTGTAAACAAACACCCACTGCTCCAATCTTCTGACTAAATAAAAGCATCCACTTCTGCAACAAGACAATTAAAACAATGTCTTTAAAAAACAGGGGATGGGTGGCCCTCCCTGGTGGCGCAGCGGGTGAAAGCACAGCACTGAGAAGCTAAAGCCACTTCCGCATGAGTTCAATTCCCGCCTGCCCCGGAGGAGACCACATGGCGTGGCAGACCTCTTCTGGCCCGCCCGCTGCTCCCCTCAGCAGTGTACTTCATCAATCTGCCTGTTCTGCTCCCCACTCTGTCTCTGGTGAAGTCTCTCGCCGTCCCTGCACCTCTGGCCTGTACCCCAGTCTGTATGCATAAATAAATAAATCTTTAAAAAAAAAAAAAAAAAAAAAAAAACAGGGGATAGGAAGTTGGTGTCAAGGTAGGAAGAGTGCCAGTGACTGATGACTGAAGACATAAACAGGTATTCAATCTGTGTGTGAATTTCTTTTCTTGTTTTCTTGGTTTGTGAATTTCTTGAAATTTTATCACTCAAATCAGAATGAGAAAGTAATTTTTTCTGTATTCGCATTTTTGCCAATCTAAGCCTTCTTATATCTCTATAAATTAATATAACCCTTCTAATAAAAGTAAACACCAGTATTACAACACAGCAGGGCACATATTTGGCTCTCTCATTAGTCCAGTACTTTGCTACTAAACCAGTATATCCAGGACTATTCACTAAGTAAATATTTGAAGAATGTTTACCAGGGAAAAGAAATCCTTTTCAGTGACATCAGGGATGGGGTTGGGTGGGATTCATATTAACTAATTCAATGAACTTTCTCATTGTCTCTTAAAAGATCTCATTGTCTCTGAAGGGAAATTCAAAGCAGAGCTAAAGGAGTTTGGGCCTCCGGGAAGTCAATGCAGCTTACACACATCCCCTAAGGCCCAAAGCCAAAGGTCTCCTTCTCTAGGCTTCCACTATCAACTGTTAAAATGAAGCCTTAAAGTGCAAAGAGCCTACCACAATTTTCAGAAGTCTCAGGGTTTATGTGCCCAGGAAAGCCCCAACTTCTTGGCAGAATAAATCTGACATTCCAAAGATCTAAATTTTGTCCAGTGTTATCTCACTAATAGGCCACATTATACTGGCTAAGCATTCATATATTGTTAGATCATTTACAACAAACAGGTTAATGTTAATATATTTTCTACAGGAAGTAGAAACAGAAGTAATCTGACATATTACTTGTGTTCTTATCGGGGAAAGGCCATGTGAATATTTAAGTAATTAAAGTAATGTCCTATATTCTATTATGTTTTACAAAAGCATATTACATACTTTTAGTAGTTAAAAATCACAACTTATTTTTCATGAGCACGACTTCTAAACAGGACATCATATAAAGACAGACACTGGCATCTGGCATACTCTCTTAGAACCAGGTTCATGGAACCATAATAATGCTGTAGTTTAGAGAACAGATTTTTCTTGTGAAGGGGAGAGCAACTGTTATTTATTGTGTCACTAAAGTAAATTTATATTTTATTACATTCTTAATATTATTTATTTGTTACCTATTCAGAAGCTCTTCTATGGGCTCTCCCTGATGGTACAATGGTTTGTTAAAGTGCAGCACTGCAAAACTACTGGCAGCACAAGTTCAATCCCGGCCAGAAAGGTGACACATGGCAAGGCAGACCTCTCCTGTATCACCCACTGCTCCCCTCAGCAGTGTATTTCAGTACATCTGCCTGTTCTGCTTCCTACTCTGTCTTTGGTGAATCCTCTCACCTGCCCCCCCATCTCAGTTCTGTATGCATAAATAACTTAAAAAAACAAAAGTCTTCTATGACCTAATTGGATACAATAGTGTTTGTGTTTATATTCTCACCAACTGTTAAGAACATCAATACAAACTAAACTAAAATCTGGTTACTGAATGTCACATACATAAATTCCTTAAGAATTCTTAATTGCTGTAATTTCCTTCACAAGCATACTATGAGCAGTCTCTTAAAAATTCAAAGTATAAAAATTCTGATTAGAAAGTTTACTTCCAGGCCCTCCCTGGTGGCACAGTGGGTTAAAGCACAGCACTGAGAAACTAAAGCCACTTCCCCATGAGTTCGATTCCCGCCAGCCCCGGAGGTGACCACATGGCGTGGCAGACCTCTCCTCGCCTGCCCGCTGCTCCCCTCAGCAGTGTACTTCATAGATCTACCTGTTCTGCTCCCCACTCTGTCTCTGGTGAAACCTCTCGCCGCCCCTGAGCCTCTGTCCTGTACCCCAGTTCTGTATGAACAAATAAATCTTAAAAAAAAAAAAAAGAAAGAAAGAAAGTTTACTTCCAGAGACCTTCCAGGTGGTACAAGGGGTTTAATCTTCGTACAAAGAAACTCTCAGCAAGAATTCAAGCCTCAGCCAGGGAGGCAGCCCATCCACTGCTGCCCTCAGTGGTGAATTTCAATCAATTTGTCTGTTCTGCTCCCCACTCTGTCTCTGGTGAATCTTTTCACACCCTGCATCTCTGGCCTCAACCACAGTTCTTGGATACATAAAGTAAATCTTTAAAAAAAAAAATCAGGATTTTCTTAATTAGGTTAGCAAAGCAAAAGTTTCTATATAGACTAAAAGAAAAATAGGTTAACATACAACCATAAACAAATTAGTGATGTGTTTATAAAATCCTTGGTGATTTTTCAGTCTTGAAAAGACGCATTACAGATGCTAATCACTGTTCTATTCATTCAGCCACACAGCTAAATATGCTCAGTAGAAAAATTATTCCTAAGAATTCAGTTGACATCTATCCTCTCAAGACAGGGAACTTGGTGACTGTTTATTCAGAATTACTCTCTAACAATTAAGACTTAAAAAGAGACCCATATGAAGCTGAGTTGGAATGAAAAATAACCCTACATTAAGGAAAAAGCAAGAAAATGGGAGGTTTAAGGGATTTCCCTAGAAAACAAATCAATTTGCCAATGTTGCTGCTGCATGTGGCTAGATGTTGAAGTACACCATCACCAAAACACCAGAAGCTGAGACATTGTAGGAATCCTAGGTAGGGGAGGAAAAGTCTTATTACTCTTTACAATAAACTTTTAAGCCTTTACGATTGTCCACACATTTCACACCAATTACAGTTCTTTGAGGAAGTGCCTCGAATACATAGATTATATATGCACATATAGATGTGTTAACAACTATTATGAATTTGAGTTATTTGCTGTAGCAAATATATCAATTTGCCTTGATTGTTCCTTTCACTGGTCATAATCCATATTTTAGGTTGTAAAGAATCTGAGCCAAATGTTTCAAAGTAAAATCTAAACCTTTTTATTCATTACAGGACTGTTTGTAATGGCAAAAGACTATAAATGTCCATCAATAGGAAAATGTTCGGTACATTATGGCATGGTCTGCAGCTGTAAAGAGAAAGACTTTAAAAATCTAAACAGAGCACAATTAAAAAAAAAACTGGAAAGATATCCAACATACATTGGGGGAGGAGAGGTAGCAACATGTAAGACAATGTTTACAGCAGGTTGTTTCTGTTTAACAAAATGGGAGGAAATATAAATACATACATATTTCCTTATATAAAGCATTCAGGAAAAATGTATTTGCAATCACTGGCTGTTCAGTGAATGAAAATTGGGCAGCAAGGGGACAGGTAGGAAGCTTTCACCGAAAGTGGTTTGTTTAGCTTTCTGAATTTTTAATTATGGTGTACATTATCTATTCAGTCAGAATAATTAAAAAATAAAACTTAAGTCCAGCATCTCAAGGCATCTAATTCCAGTATTTATCTGACCTACTAGTATTTTCAATTTTTTCATATGAACTGGATCTTTTACCTGACTCCAACAACACATGTCACTTATCCAACCTTCTTCCCAAGCCCCCACATCTTTTCTCTTTTTTCCTTATCAGTCATGATTGCCTCCATTTGTCTCTTCCATTAGTTCCCTTACTGCCAATAATCTAGATTTTGACCCAATCCTTAAGTGAGAGTTTGATGGCCAAGTCCTTAAAAACCTTATTCAAGTCTAGATTCCAGGATGCCTTCCCTTACTAGGTCAGCTCACATTGAGCATTATAGTATATGCTGTCTTTTGGTGTGGATTATTTTATTCTAAATCTTGTACTTCAAGAGATAAAGGACTAGGAAAAGAGTATTTTTTCCATATAATGGATGGCATTTCAATTCTGACATTATTCACCCTTCAACAAATTCTAAAATTTCATTTCATATTTCTTTTTTTTTACTATGAAACATATGAATAGGATCTATGTTACATCCATGAAATTTCTTTTCCCATGCAACTTTTTTTTGAATTGGGTAACACTGCTTTACAACACATTGTATCTACACACATTATATACACACATACATATATATAATATACAATTTATTTATAAAAATACAAATAATACCTAAATCCAGCATCTCAAAGCATCATTATGATCTAGGGAAACAGGTTCACATCTCTTCAGATGTATGTTACCACACCATAACTACTACCACCAAAGCGCCACCACCATAATCCTCTACCACAGACAACTAGGTGCCTCTCTACCATTTGCGCAATCCCCCAACCTAGTAGCCTCTATTTTACAGACATATTTCTAGGGTTTGTCATGACTTAATTTTGTAGGCCATAAAAGAAATTAAAAAGGTGGAGAAGGGAACAGCAAAAATATGTTACTTATTTTAACACTGTAAATCCTTAGATAAAAGAAGCTCGGCCCTCCCTGGTGGCACAGCGGGTGAAAGCACTGCACTGAGAAGCTAAAGTCACTTCCACATGAGTTCGATTCCCGCCTGCCCCGGAGGTGACCACATGGCGTGGCAGACCTCTCCTGACCCGCCCTCTGCTCCCCTCAGCAGTGTACTTCGTCGATCTGCCTGTTCTGCTCCCCGCTCTGTATCTGGTGAAGCCTCTCACCACCCCTGAGCCTCTGGCCTGTACCCCAGTTCTGTATGTACAAATAAATAAATCTTTAAAAAAAGAAGCTCAAAACTATTTCTGATGTTAAAAGCAAAACTATAAAAATTCTAGGAATGTAGCAAATTTTGGTGTAGTTGTGAATTTTTAGGTAAAAACAAAAATATGATACGTGGAGAAGAGAAGAGGGAGTGTAAACTGAACTTTATTAAAATTCAAATCTTTCCACATGACCAGCAATCTGACTCCTAACTATCTATCCAAAAGACACAAAAACACTGATTCAAAATGACACCTGCACCCCACATTTATTGCTGCTTTATTTACAATAGGAAAGACATGGAATCAACCCAAATGCCCAAAAGTAGATGACTGGAGTACAAAGAGGTGGTACATGTATATATTAGAATATTACTCAGCAATCAAAAAAGATAAACTCATGCCTTTTGCAGCAACGTGGATGGAGCTGGAAGGGATCATGCTTAATGAAATAAGCCAGAAAGAAAAAGAAAAATACCGATGCTTTCACTCATAGCAGGAATATAAAGGACGGGGGGGAATTGGGGGGGTGTTTATAATAATAACAACAACTATATACCAAAAACATTTTACAGGGGTAGAGTGGGGAATGGGATCAAAAATGGGAGCTGGGGGGTGGGGGGAAGTGCACTGGACTGTGGTGATGGCATATGGGTGATCTGGTGATGGGAAGCCCATGGGGATTACAACTGAGATGGAAATGGCACAAAATGATGAAAAATTAACTATCATATTATTTTAAAAAAATTTTTTTAATCTGCTGTGAAGGACACTGTTAAGAACATCAAAAGCTGGGCCCTCCCCTGGTGACAAAACAAGTTAAAGCACAACACTATGAAGCTATCACAGCCACTGCAGCACAAGTTCAATTCCAGGCTAGAGGGATGACCCACATGGCATAGCAGACCTCTCCTGACCTGCCTGCTGCTCCCCTCAGCACTGTATTTCAGTCCATCTGCCTGTTCTGCTCCCCATTTTGTCTCTGAAAAGTGAATCCTCTCACCACCCCCATCCCTCCACTTCTGGCCTGTACCCCAGTTCTGTATGCACAAATAAATAAAATCTTTTAAAAACAGGAAAAAGAGGGCCCTCCCTGGTGGCGCAGCGGGTTAAAGCACAGCACTAAGAAGCTTAAGCCAATTCTGCATGAGTTCGATCCCTGCCTGCCCCGGAGGAGATCCACATGGCCCGGCAGACCTCTCCTGACCCACCTGCTGCTCCCCTCAGCAGTGTACTTCGTCGATCTGCCTGTTCTGCTCCCCACTCTGTTCCTGGTGATTCTTCGCACCCTCCGCATCTCTGGCCTGTATCCCAGTTCTGTATGAATAAATAAATCTTTAAAAAAAAAAAAAAAAAAAGGAGAAAGAAAAGACAACCAAAAGCTAAGTTTCTCACCTTTGAAGTAGCACAAATGATGTGATCAAAATAGCACTTTATTTCTGTGTTCCGCCCCCCTCAAGTCGCTAAGTCCTGTCTAGTCACTAAAGAAAGAGAAATCTGATTGACATTGTGCAAAAAACTGATCAATATTTCTCAAAGACAATCTAGACTTCCCATAAATTTGGCACCCAATTTCTCCTATTTGTAACATTTGTGTGGTACATTTGTGATGTTTAATGAATCAATGTTGATAAATTATATTATTAAAATCTGTATTTCTCAGATTTTTTTTTTTTTTCAGTTTTCACCTAGTGTCTTTCATCTGTTCTAGGATCCCATCCAGGATAACACATTATATTTAGTTATCATGTTACTTAAAGGTCTTCTTATCATTCTCATATATTCCCTTTTTTTTTTTTTTGAACAGTGTCAAAAGCTGGGCCCTCCCCTGGTGACAAAACAAGTTAAAGCACAACACTATGGTTTAAAATTTTAACTACTTTTGGGGCCTCCCCGGTGGCTCATGAATTAAGGCTCAGCACTATCAAGCTATCAGCAGCCAGTGCAGCAGAATCTGATAACTGGCAAGCGAGCTAACACACAGGGTGCAGTTGACTCTCCCATCTCAGCCACTGCTCCCCTCAGCTGCGGATTTTCAATCCTCTTGTTCTGCTCCCTATTCTGTCTCTGATGAATACTCTCTCCCCTCCCTCACATCTAATTTAACAACTTGCCTCACCATGGAGGCCCTGATTATCCTTTTCCATACAATTTAAGCCATGCTTTTTTAGGACTGATTTACAGTAATATATATAAAAGATTGTTTTTAGCCAAATACTGACATAAAGTCAACTTCTGTCTTTCTGTTGGTCTTTAAAAGCGTATCATCATTTTGCTACAATAAAATGGTAACAACCATTTGAGTAGTAGGCAAGTGAATATCACTGAACAGATGCTAAATTTGGTGAAGTTTAACTAGAAACAGGCTCTTCGACTCAAAGTACCTTCCCACAAAAATACTTAATGACAAAGATTAACTTTCTCTAAGTTCAACATTCAAGATCTTCTTTAGTTTGATTCAAACATTATCAAGTACTAACCAGATAGCCAGACACGGTTCTAGATATATTATTAGTAGTGGTTACAGGGTAAAAATAAATGTTTTCCTACTCTCAAGTAATAGATATGGGATTTCGAAGAAATGGGTTAAAAGCCAAGACAAAGATACAGTATACAGTGGAGTTCTTAGTTAAATCTAGGAAGCTTCAGGGAAGAATATGTATACACTGAAAATGGGGAGAGAGAGACCAGGAAGGTTTCTCAGTGTGGAATGGATGCTATACTAAAGTTCTATATTGACACATGATGTGATGCTATTATTCCATTTTATAGACAAAGAGCTAAGCGGCACAGAGAAAACAAGTTTCCCAAGATCCCACAGCTAGTAACTATGGATTCATTCTAGGTCCAGACAGTAACATAAAGTTGAGCCTCTTGTTTCAGTGCATGCTTTGGAAAGTCCACTGTTATTTCACTCCATTCTACTCCCCTTAACTTTTTTTTTTTTTTAAAGATTAATTTATTTGTACATACAGAACTGGGGTACAGGCCAGAAGCTCAGGGGCGGCGAGAGGCTTCACCAGAGACAGAGTGGGGAACAGAACAGGCAGATCAACGAAGTACACTGCTGAGGGGAGCAGCGGGCGGGTCAGGAGAGGTCTGCCACGCCATGTGGTCACCTCCAGGGCAGGCGGGAATCGAACTCATGCGGAAGCGGTTTTAGATTCTCAGTGCTGTGCTTTAACCTGCTGTGCCACCAGGGAGGGCCACCACTCCCCTTAACTTTTTATCTATCCTTCGCCCTTCCAGTTCTCTCTAGATTTTCTCCTGCTCATCATCTTTCCTTGACTCAACTGTTTCATACTTTGTCTTTCTCTGCCTCCACACCCACCTTCCATAAGTTCCAAATGTGACAACTTTAAAACTAGCCAAATTTGTAGAAAAAGATTAGAAATAATTTAAACATACATTCATAGACAAATAGAGTAAATACTTACACAAAAGAAAATTGTGAAAAAGAATAACATTTTTACATTTGCAGACTAAGTCAAATATATTGTTAAATAAGATAGAGAATAATAAAGTAAGGTCCTCCCTGATGGTACAACAGGTTAAAGTGCAGCACTATGAAGCTATCCACAGACACTGAAGCATGAATTCAATTCCGCACTGGGGAAGTGACCCCCATGGTGTGGCAGACCGCTCCTGGCCTGCTGGCTGCTCCCATTAGCAATGTATTTCATTCTGCCTGTTCTGCTCCCCACTCTGTTGATGGATCCTCTCACACCCACCCCCTACCCCTGGACCTTTGGTCTATACCTCAGTTCCTATATGCATAAATAAATAAATCTTTAAAAAATAAATAAAGTATGCCATGTTATCACTGATAAAGGTGAGAGTCTCTATATAGTCATAAATGTAAAGGTTATCTACTAAGCAACATACACATAAACTAGAACAGTATGAATATCTTGGAGAAAGCAATAAAATATTTCACTGCATCCTTTTCAGATTTTGTATTACAGGCAAGTACCAACTATTAAAAATAAATATATATTTCAGGTCTCCCTGGTGTTACAGGGGTTAAAGTCTCAGGACTATCAAGATATCACCAGTCACTGTGGCATGAGTTCAATGCTAACCCCACATGTCCCAGCAGACCTCTCCAGTCTTGCCTGCTCTTCTCAGCAGTATATTTCAATAGATTTGCCTGTCTGATCAGTACTCTGTCTCTGGTGGGACCTCTCACCCCCTGCATCTTTGATCTACACTGTTGTACACATAAAGTAAAATAAAAATAAATTTTTAAAAATAACAATAATAAATACTAAATAAGGAAGAGTTATAAAGCAGAAAGTGATAATCTCCTTAGAGACTGTTATTTACTTACTATTAACAACGGGTCTGCCATTATCATTAGTCACCAAGTAGTAACAGGGACTCTCAAGTATTTATTCACCTCACTTGAGTGAACAGAAAACATACTAGTACTAGTATAGTAACCATAACTAGTACAAGAGAAACTCTCTTTTAAATAATCCTCTGAACAAGATTTAAACCACAGAGTATCTATTTCGTTATTTTTAGTATTACAAGTATAATTATCAAACTAAATTGATGGAGAAGACATTGCTACGAAGAACATGAACTATTCTTTGCAGACGACCATGAATCTACTAAACCAGGTAAAAAGTTAATGCAAAAAGATGAATAAGATTCTAATTTTAGTAAGCTGAATCTCACTGATGTTTACTGAAATGAATTCAAATACTGATGTTTTTGAACATCAACTTACAACTCATTATTTAAAAATAAAGTGTTGGGCCTGAATGTACAGGAAATAAAAAGTGAAAGGCACACTATCTAAAATGGAACTCAGTATGTTAATACACACAAAAATACTATTATATAACTGAGCATTTTTTAAAAAAAGATTTACTTATACATACAAAACTGGGATACAGACCAGAGATGGGGGGAGCGTGAGAGGGTTCAGCAGAGACAAAGTGGGGTGCAGAACAGGCAGATCTACTGAAATACAATGTTGATAAGAAGACTAGGGGGAGACAGGAGAGGTCTGCCATGCCATGTGGGTCATCCCTCAGGTCAGGGATCAAACTCGCTACAGTAGCTTTAGATAGCTCCACAGTGCTGTGCTTTAACCCGTTGTGCCACTAGGGAGGGCCCAAACTGAGGCTTTTTTTTTTTTTAAAGATTTATTTATGAATACAGAAGCCAGGTATAGGCCAGAGGTGTAGGGGCGGTGAGAGGATTCACCAGACAGGCTGGGGAACAGAACAAGCAGATCGACAAAGTACTCTGCTGAGGGGAGCAGTAGGCGAGAAACAGGAGTGGTCTGCCACACCATGTGGATCAGCTCCAGAGCCAGGGATCAAACTCACATTGGAATGACCACAGCTGCACCCTAACCTGCTGATCCACCAAGGAGGGCCCTATATAACTGAACATAATCAAAATTGGAACTTATATTTAGTGATTCAGTTTGACCACAGGATAAAATCACGGAGCTCAGGATTTTGTGGTTTTCTATTATCCATTGCCTTTACCTTGCACACTGCCATCCAGCCATCTCCACTAGTTTAAGAATTTTTTTCTTAAAGCTTGATATGCTCCTAACTACCAGGCAGTCAACTGCCAATAAGGAAACAGCACTATCACATTCGAGCTTCAGCACGGGCATAAACTGCTTAATCTTGGGAAAGTTCCCTTAAAGTACATTTTCTATTGTTTTTTTGTAAAATGGGATGGTTATAAGAACTTTAAAGTCCATTTCAACTATAAATTCCACTTTGCTAAGCAGATGTGTATGGCACAACTTCGTAGTTTTTGTTCCAAGCCACTTACCCATCTTCTTCGTAAAAGGTCCTTCAAGGTCCCTGCCTCACTCTTCAACTCATGGTAAACATGTCTTATCCCATTCATCTCTCCCTCCTTCTTTCTTCCTTCTCATGCTCCTTTCAGCTTCCTGACAATGTCATTAACACAAAAAAAAAATCTGCCACAAGTGTTTTTCCACATGCTGTACTACCACATCCCACTTATCCTAGGGGCTTTCAGAGATGTAAGACCCAGCATTACCCTTGTAAAAAAAAAAAAAAACAAACAGGGCCCTGGTGGCACAAGAAGTTAAAACACCATGAAGCTATCAGCAGCCACTGAAACATGAGTTCGAGCCCTGGCCAGGGAGGTAGGCCAGAGAGGTAACCCACATGGCCCAACAGACCTCTCCTGACCTGCCGCTGCTCCCCTCAGCAGTATATTTCAGTTAATCTCACTGTTCTGCTATTCACTCTGCCTCTAGTAAATCCTCTCACCCCACTCCCACACCTCTGGCCTGTACCCCAGATCTTGTATGCATAAATAAAACTTTATTAAAAGATATTTCTTAACATTACCTATGCCATTCTGAAATTGGCATACAAATGAAATGCAATTTTAAATAACATAGTTCTAACTATATTATAAAAGAGA
Organism: Condylura cristata; assembly: GCF_000260355.1. Taxonomy (NCBI): domain Eukaryota; kingdom Metazoa; phylum Chordata; class Mammalia; order Eulipotyphla; family Talpidae; genus Condylura; species Condylura cristata. The sequence continues at coordinate 9,555,032 of NW_004567115.1, read as the reverse complement.
AATAAAGTGAGTATAATTTAGTACAAAATATGAAAGCCATAATAAATGCTCTGATACAATTACATTACAAGCAAGTAGAGCAACTGAATGCTATTGTTTTCCATAACCATTCAAACTATATACACAAGTTTAAGTGATTTACAAAAACAAAAACCTAGCAATCAAGAACCCTCAGTTCCAAAAGTTTTTCTAGCAACAAGCTTAAAAATCACTTACAAATCAGTTCAAATGTTTTTTAAGTCACTTCACCTGTCTAGTCGTCAGTTACAGCCTGGGTAAAGAAGAGCAGAAAGGCTGGCATAATCTGTGGGTAGTAATCAAGCAGGTAGAACTCCAAGTTCAGCTATGAATTGTTTATATACTGCAACTAGCCTCTATTTATATAAGGCTTCTCTGTCACTTCTGATAAAGGGACCATGAAATCTTCTTATAAAACCAAATTGCAATTATCATACAACTAAACAACTGGACTCAGGGTATTTATCCAAGAGAAACAAAAAGCTGTTCACACGCACACACAAAAATGAATGTTCACGCTTGCTTTATTTGGAACAGTCCAAACTAGAAACTATCCGAGACCTAAAGAAGAGAGTGGTTAAACAAACTGTGATATATTCATATCATGGATTTTTACTTAGCAATAACAAGGAACTAATACATGCAACACTTGAATCTTCAGGGAATCATGCCCAGTGAAAAACAATCTCAAAAGGTTATGTTATGTATGATTTCATTTATATGACAATTTCCAAATTACAAAATGAAAGGCAGATTAGTTAGTGGTTGCCCAAGCCAGAGACCTCAATGGGAAGCTGAAGTTAGAGGCATAGGTGTCATTCCAAACATACAATACAGGGGTCGTTGTGCAGTTGGAATTATTCAGAATATCAACTGCAGTAATAAAAACAAAAACCTACAGAGGTGATAAAATTGTATCACGCATACAAAGACAGTAAAACTGAGAAAGTCTGATAATGCTAGTGGATTGCATAAATGTGGAATCTTGGTTGTGATAATATAGCTCTACAAAATGTTACAACTGGGGAAAACAGGATCTTTCTGTATCATTTCTTACAACTACCCATGAATTTACAATGATCTCAATTAAAATTTCAATTAATAAAAGCCTTAAAATGTAAATCCACTGAACTAGTCCCCCTAATGATGGAGCTTGGATAGTTCACAGTCCTCTGTACTTTTCAAATTCCCAGTGATAAGTAACTAGTGTGAAGTTTCTCCAAACTACAGCAATCCAACCCTTAAATAAAACATAGAGAGGGCCTTTTTGGCGACCCAAGAGTTTAAGTCTCAGCTCTATGATTTAGCAACAACCACTGCAGTACAAATTTTATCCCCAGCCAGGGAGCTAACCCACATGTGCAGCATGCCTTTCCTGTCTTACCCACTGCTACCACCAGCAGTGTACTTCGTAGATCTGCCCATTCTGCTCCAAATCTATCTCTGGTAAATCCTCTCACTGCTCTACACCTCTGGCCTACAACCCAGCTCTTGTGTGCATAAGTAAAAAAAATAAACCTTTAAATATAATAAAAGAATTAATAGAAAGGCCAAACACAAGTCCTTATTTTCTTATTAACTCTCAATTTTTGTTAAATATTTATTTATTTACTTATTTATTTATTTATTTATGCATGCATGCATACAGAACTGGGTACAGGCCAGAGGTGCAGGAGTGGTGAGAAAATTCACCAGAGACAAAGTGGGGAGCAGAACAGGCAGATCAACGAAGTACACTGTTGAGGGGAGCAGTGCAGGGGCCAGGAGAGGCCCGCCACACCATGTGGGTCACTCCCTGGCTGGGGATTGAACCTGTGCTAAAGTAGCTGCTCGTAGTGCTGTGCATTAACCTATTGTGCCACCAGGGAGGGCCCTAACTCTCAAATTTCTTTAGATGTTACAATGGACATGGCAACCAGCCATGTGAATAGTGATGTGTCAGGACAACTAAGGCCCCTCAAATTTTTAAACACACTAGTTAGTTCTAGCTGTTGAAAATTCAACAGAGATATAATCTAATTAAAGATACTTGTCCTGATCATGAAAGTGATCTTAAAATATTTATGAAATACAGTAAAAGGAAGTATAATCAACAGCTCAATGCTAAGCAATATTTCACAATCATAATAATGCAAACAATGCTGATGAGATGATATGATGTTAAATTGTTTAAAATAATTGGGGGCCCTCCCTGGTAGTGTAGCAGGTTGAAGCACAGCACTAAGAAGCTAAAGTCACTTCAGCATGAGTTCGATCCCTGCCCCAGAGGTGACCCACATGGTGTGGCAGATTTCTACTGACCCACCCACTGCTTCCCTCAGCAGTGTACTTCGTCAGTCAGCCTGTTCTGCTCCCCACTCTGTCTCTGGTGAATCCTCTCACCGCCTCCCCACCTCTAGCCTGTACCACAGTTTTGTATGCATAAATTAAAATCTTTTTAAAAAAAAAAATTCAAGAGGAGGTATCCATGGAAATCAAACACAAAAAACTGCTGAAACTGGATGAAATGTGCAAATACAGCTATTATTCTTTGGGAAAAAAATTTTGTGAGGAAAAAAAACATCACAGCCAAGCACAAACACTCCAGAGCCAATCTCTTTATCAAAAGCCACAAGAGTTAAATGTCCAGCCTCATAAAATGGAGAAATCATTCCTTTAAATACACACAAATGCCAAATACCTGACGTTAAAGTAAGGTGCACTATAACACTAATCTGAACTGGGATGTTGCAGAGGAGTATTCTAAATATGAACTGTCTCTTTTCCAATATTCCAGCCCTTCATTTGACTTTCTTTTCATTTCATTTAGGTTCCAATGGAGTTACCACAGACAGTATTCTTTAGTACAAATAAATGTAATAAAGGATGTTGTAAAAAAAAAAAAAGCCATCAAAAATCAAACTAGAATTCCCAAAATTTACTTAAATCTATCCCATAGTTAAAATTTTTGCTAGTTAGGCCCTCCCTGGTGGCGCAGCGGGTTAAA
>NW_004567115.1:9538253-9551928 GCF_000260355.1 Condylura cristata | reverse complement strand
GCAGTGTACTTCGTCGATCTGCCTGTTCTGCTCCCCACTCTGTCTCTGGTGAGACCTCTCACCGCCCCTGAGCCTCTGGCCTGTACCCCAGTTTTGTATGTATGAATAAATAAATAAATCTTTAAAAAAAAAAATTTTGCTAGTTAACTCTAAAAGACCATTGTAATACTTGCTATGAGATTCACATCTTTTTCCTTTTTATGGCACTGCTTTTAGAGATGCAAATATGGAACAAATGTTAACAACCAGATGACATATAGAAAGAAAACTTAGTCCATGAGTAATCTCCTGATTAACAGCCCTGAGACTTAGTGAACAGATTTACTAATGAAATTGAAAAAGGAAATAAGAATTATTCAGCAACTAATAGGATGGACTGAAACATACAACCACATGGATGACCTTGAAACACTAGCCTAAATAAGTAAGCCATATTAATGACTTCATTATATTTAAAGCACAGAATGGGTTCATCTATACAGACAAAAGTAGATTAGTCACTGCTAACAGCCAGGGACAGAGGTGAGATTGGACAATGATACTTATAACTTTTCTTAAGGTGATGGAACTGTTGTTGACTGTGGTACTAAATCTTTTGAATTGTACATTTTAAATTAATGTACTGTATGGCAAAGGAATTATGTATCAATAAAGCTCTTGCCCCAAAAGTGGGGATAAAAAGGAAAACAGCAGCAGACAACAGACAGTTTACACTGAAATGCTTACCATATATAAAATAAAAAATGAAAACACATAAAATGTTCAAAAGGAAAAAGTGTAAGTTTTCCACACATTACTAATGGCTAGTATGCAAAAGCAAAACTGAATCAAGTACACTGAGTACTGAACAGATGAAGGAAATTACTTTGTTGGAATATATTTGTCCAGGTCATCTAAAGAGCTATTCATAGTATACGTGTAGGTTAAGATTATACCATTCATGGTAGAATTTATATGTTTCCTTTGTCCTACATAATTCTAGGATCTGCTAACTGCATAATTTAAAAGAAAGGAATTTATGATATTTAAATACTGTGACTTTTAATTCCAGGTCTTAATTTGTCACCCCTAAGTCACATTGTAAGGTTAGTCATAAAAGCAAAAGCAAGTTAATTATCTTAAGTACCCAACAAAAGAAAAGTAAACTGTAATAAATCCATGTGATGGAATACTAGACTCTACTGAAAAATATAACTTGGCAGAGGAAAAAGAAAATATCAGACAGTTTCACTTATAGGAGGAAAACAGGGGAACCAAATTAGGGATCAGGAAAAAAATAAAAATAAATAACCAATATAGACAACTATAAATCAGAGCCATTCTTCAAAGGAGGAAGAGGGAGAGAGATCAAAAAAAGAAGAGCACAGGGGCTATTTTGATGGCACGCAGATGAAATGGTGTTGGGAATTTTATGGGGACTACACTTGAGAGGAGAACTAAATCTTGTACACAAAAACGAACAGTGAAAAAAAATGATGTAAAACACATATAAATTTTAAAATACATATATATGACTGGAGAAATGTTATTAAACAACAAACTATTGGCAGAACTGTAGATAACTGAGTTCACTTTTTGTTTTTTGCTTTTTTTTAAAAAAGATTTATTTATTTATTCATACAGAACTGGGTACAGGCCAGAGATGCGGAGGGTGAGAGGATTCACCAGAGACAGAGCGGGGAGCAGAACAGGCAGATCAACAAAGTACACCGCTGAGGGGAGCAGCGGGCGGGTCAGGAGAGGTCTGCAGCGCCATATGGATCTCCTCCGGGGCAGGCGGGGATCAAACTCATGAGGAAGTGGCTTAAGCTTCTTAGTGCTGTGCTTTAACCCACTGTGTCACCAGGGAGAGCCTGTTTTTTGCTTTTTAAAGATTCATTTTAATTATTTAAGCCTACAAGATACAAGAACAGGGGTCTCAGCCAGAGGTGCAAGGGTTAGGGAGAGGGGGTAAGAAGATTCACCAGAGACAAAGTGGAGAACAGAGTGGGGAACAGAACAGGCAGATCTACTGAAATATGCTGCTGAGGGGAGCAGTAGGTGAGACAGGAGAGGTCTGCTGTGTCATAGAGATTAGCTCCCTAGCCGGAGAGCTAACTCATGCTAAACTCATGCAGAAGTTGCTGGGCTGATCATGCTGAGACTTTAACCCCTGTGCCACCAGAGAGGCACCAATTTTGTTGCTAATGTAAAGATATTAGCAGGCCTCTTTGGTGGCCCAGGTGTGAAGGCTCACTGCTACCAACTAAGGCCTGAGTTCAATCCCCAACCAAGCAGCTAAATCCCACATGACCTATCCTATCTTGCCCACTGTTCCTCTTAGTAAATAATTTCAGTAAATAAGGCTGCCCCTTCTGCTCCCCACTCTGTCTCTGGTGAATCCTCTCAAATCCCCACACACTCCTGGCTTATAACCGAGTTCTACTTAAAGCTAAAATTTAGGGTCCTCCCTGGTGGCTCAATAGGTTAAAAGCGCAGCACTGTGAAACTAGCCACAACCACTTCAGCACGAGTTCAATCCCCTGGCAGGGAGGTAACCCTCATGGCACAACAGACTTCTCCTGTCTCGCCTACTGCTCCCTTCAGCAGTGTACTTCATTAATCTGTTCTGCTCCCCACTCTGTCTCTAGTGAATCCTCTCACCATCCCTGTACCTCTGGCTTGTACCCCAGTTCTGCATACATGAGTAAATAAATCTTTTTTTAATTAAATATATAAAAAATATATAATCTCTACATTTAATTTAATTAGCAAAAATAAAAACAAAAAGGAAACACATGGTATGGAATCAGGGAAAGGAGAAAAAGAGATGACAAAAATCTCCAACGTGCTTGAGAAAATAACTTGGAATTTTTTAATCAAAATTTAATAATGATTAGGTATGCTAAATTCAATTGTGCTAGTTCTAGTCCAGTCTGTTGAACTTTTTAGATTTGGATCCTATTATTCAACATAAAGAATTCATCTCAGGTGCCTCTTGGTGGCACAAGGAGTTAAGTCTCAGCACTATCAAGCTATCCACAGCCATTGCAGCACCTGTTGAATCCCCAGTCAGGTCCCCCAACACCTCAGCCTACACCCCAGTGCTTATATGCATAAATAAATAAAAATAAATCTTTAAAAAATGAGTAGTTTGGTGGGCCCTTCCAGGTGGTACGAGTTAAAGCACAGCACTATAAAACTAGCCATAGCCGCTTCAGCATGAGTTTGATCCCTGGCCAAGGAGGTGAACCACATGGCACAGCAGACCTCTCCTGTCTCACCTACTGCTCCCCTCAGCAGCAAACTTCTCTCAATCCGCCTGTTCTGCTCCCCACTCTGTCTCTAGTGAATCCTCTCACAGCCCCTTGCAGCAGAGCTCTCCTGTCTCAGCCACTGCTCCCCTCAGCAGCGAACTTCATCAATCTGCCTGTTCTGCTCCTCACTCCGTCTCTGGTGAATCCTCTCAAGGCTCTGCACCTTTGGCCTGTACCCCAGTTCTGCATGCATAAATAAATAATCTTTAACCAAAAAAAGTAGTTGGTTAAAAGTAGGTCTGCAGCGCATGATGGTAACACCATCAATTCTCATATCTCTATCTTCTTTTTTTATAAAGATTTATTTACTCATGCATACAAGAACTGGGGTACAGGCCAGAGGGTGCGGGGATAGAGGGAAGTGAAAGGATTCACCAGATACAGAGTCGGGTGCAGAACACGCAGATCTACTTTTGAAATACACTGCTGAGGGGCATAGTAGGAAGGTCAGGAGAGGTCTACTGCACCTTGTGGTTCACCCCCAGGGCCGGGGATTGAACTCGCTCTAGTAGCAGCCACAACCAGCTTCGCAGCACTGAGCTCCAACTCACTATGCCACCAGAGAGGGCCCAGTTCTCTTATTTCTGAAATGGTGAGGAGAACAACTACCTCACAGCATACCTATGAAACTTGGCTAGAAGAATGCATGGAACACAGTAAGTACAATATAAGCAATTTCTGCGATTTCTTTTTTTAATTCAATTGCCGTAAGTTCTTTTGAGCTATAACCTAAGTACTTTCAACATCTTTTGTTACCCTTGAAAGTGATTATTACATCGTCCACTTACTAATTGTTTAATGAGCTAGGAAAATGTTATCCCTACTCCTACAATTTAAAATACCATAGAACAATATAGCATATAACTAAAGATAAGGACTTACTATGTTGTCAACATTCTATTAGGTTATTTGTATCATCGCTACATTTTACCCATACTACCTAACTCTGATAACACTACTAATGCCTGAAGAAGCACCTGAGACTAAAAGTGCCCCCCCTGGTGGCGCAAGGAGTTAAAGTACAACACTATGAAGCCACCTGCCGCCACTGTAGTTCCATTCCTAGCCAGAGAAGTGACCCACATGGCTTGGCAGACTTCTCTTGACCTGCATACTGTTCCCCTCAGCAGTGTATTTCCATTGATATGCCTGTTCTGTTCCCCACTCTGTCTCTGGTGAATCCTCTCACCCCCTACTTCTGGCCTGTAACCCCAATTCTTATATGCATAAATAAATTTTTTTTGAAGTATAAAGGTATATTGTTTGCCAAGCTGTGCTAAGTTATATCAGTGTCACTTTGAAGAATTTGGATTTCTCTTAAAAGTAATTTCACTATGTAAATCCTCCTCAAATGCTACTTTTTAATATTATATTTTAAAACAAACATTATTGACATTGTCAATAATATATGAAGACTGACAACCTTTCTGGTCATCATTCCTTTAGGATACACACATATCAGTGGTAATATCTGATGGGGGATACCCCATATTACCTCAAGTAAAAATACATTAATTTAAAAACTAATGAAATCAGATCCCGATGTTAGCATACAATAGATGAATACCTGTGTAAGACATACCTAATTTTTTCAAGTTTATTTTCAAAATGGATACTGCAGTCAGTCTCCACACCTACTCATGAAGAAACATTGCTGATAAGTTTATAACTATATTATATTTACTTAAACTATTACTTATAAATGAATTCAAAATTAATGGTTAGCACAAAATCATTATAATAGAAATGACAAGTTTTTTTCACTCTAAGTGTTCTTATTTTATAACATTACACAGAGTTTGGGAAAATAAGGCTAAGGAAAATAAAATGACTAAAAGAACAATAAGATCTCCTAAGAGAAATAATTCAGACTACCAAGAGGGAAAAGAGACCTTGCTCCTCATCTACTCATAGTTTATTTGAGGGAAGAGGCAGATTTTAGAGCTCAAGTCTTTTTTTTTTTTTAATAGAGATAAGATTAGTTTATACCATTGTATAGGTTTCAGGTATATACTTTATCCCCTTAGCAACTATATATGAAATCACACCATACTCTTCACCAAATAAATATCTAGTCACCATCCACCACCCCTCTCTACCTATCTCAGCCCCTCCCAGTGTTTTCCCTCTGGTAACCACAATTCTGCTGTCAGAATCCATGAATTTATCTTTGGTTTGATTTGGTTTGTTCCATGCTTTGTTTCTTCATATTTCACAGGTAAGTCGTATAGTATTTGTCTTTGGCTTTCCAATTTATTTCACTTAGCATAACTTCTACCATGTCTATCCATATTGTTACAAATAGCAAGATTCCTATTTTTTAAAAAATGGCTTAGTATTCCACTGAATTCCAGTCCAGGCAAATGGGATGTTTCCTAACACTGGTTATTGTGAATACTACTGCAATAAACATAGGCATATATATCTTTTCAAATTAATACTCGCACATTCTGACTATAAATAAGGCTATTCTTAAACATTAAAAAAAAAATTATTTCAAATTACCCATATAAGTTCAGAAGTTCTGTCCCAAAAAAGTAACTTAATGATACAAGAAACTTGCCTAAAACAAGTCACACGGCACTCCAAATCTCCTATGTGTCCTGTGTGTCTCCTTCGATGGTTCTGAATACTATTAATGGTAGATGTAATGGTAATGTTTGATTCTTTTCCACATTTAGTATTTTTTTAAAAGGCTAAGTAGGGCCTCCCTCTTACCCTACAGGTTAAGTTTCACCACTATCACCTCTGCCGCCTGAGTTCAATCCCCAGCCAGGGAGCTAAGCTAACCCACATATGGCATAACAGACCTCTTCTGTCCAGCGCACAGCTCCCCTCAGCAACTTATTTCAGTAAATCTACTTGTTCTGCTCCCCACTGTTTCTGGTAAATACTCTCATGCCCCTTCCCACCCCCATTTCTGGCCTACACCCCAGTTCTTATATGTATAAATAAATCTTTAAAACAACTGAGCAATGGAACCTCAGAAGCTCCTGAAGTTGCTTGCTAAAGCAAACATACAACATCAAATAACTAGTTAATTATTTAATTTATCCATAAAACTGAATGATCTCCATATAAACTTGTTTCATAGTGAGAAAAGGAAAGTTAACTAGAAAATTACTTCCTGTTTCCAAATACAGATACTATAAAATGAAGGTGGTGATTATTATACTAAAAAAATTATCAAATTTGGGACCTCCCTGGTGGCGCAGCGGGTTAAAGCACTGCACTGAGAATCTAAAGCTGCTTCCGCATGAGTTCAATTCCCGCCTGCCCCGGAGGAGACCACATGGCGAGGCAGACCTCTCCTGGCCCGCCCGCTGCTCCCCTCAGCAGTGTATTTCGTCGATCTGCCTGTTCTGCTCCCCACTCTGCCTCTGGTGAAGCCTCTCACCGCCCCTGAGCCTCTGGCCTGTACCCCAGTTCTGTATGTACAAATAAATAAAAAAATCTTAAAAAAAAAAAATTATCAAATTAAACTAACACACTAACACGGTCTCTTTTCAGCTTTCCTCTGAAAGGATCTAACAAATAATTATATGACGCAATCAGCTACAGTATAAATTCCAGGACCACACAGACATGAGTTTGAAAACTCACTCCCCCACTTAAAAGTTGTGTACCACATGGCATGCTACGTTCCCAAAACTTCAGGTTCCTCCCATTTTAACCCAAGATATCACTAGGGCTCAGGAGAAAATAATGAATTTTTCTTATGCTTAAGGCAAAGTAATTGTTGTAGGTTAGAAAAACATAAACATAACACACAAACACAGTTTAGACATTCATTGAAGATAGAATGCAGACAAGTACCTAAGTCTCAGGAAAATATTTATGGAATAGTGGATGAAGTTGTACACCAAAAGTAAAGTCAACTAATTATTTCCCATGAAAATGTGTAACTTTCCACAGCCATCAAAAGAACAAAAAATATTTTCAATTCATTACAGTCCTGTCCAAAACCAACAACTGCAATGGGCAGCTGGTCTGCCTAAAACCTACTACTCCTATAAGGCTCACAGTGAAAAAACACAGAACTCCAGCTGTTTCTCTCCAGAATAGAGACCCCAAAATACCTATACAGTGACTCTTAATTAGGGGAAATAATATTTATAATTGCTAAATAGATGAAATATATAAAACCTAACTTTTGAAATACATTTTCATATATAATTATAATTTTTGTCAGGTAACAAAGGACAGCAATTTGAAATGATTTATAAAGCTACTGGAAAGCAAGGGCTTAATAGTATCTACAAATATATAATTACTATGTAACTACATTCAAGAAATTTGTGCAGAAAACAATGAGAACCTGACTATCAAATTAAGTATCTCTATTTCAAATAGAAAAACTGTCAATAGGTTAAATTAAAAATTTAAAGAAAAATTCAAATTACATTAAACTTGTAATTTATAACAATCTGAAATACTGTTTATTTAAATGACAAAAGCTCAATTATTTATATTGTAAAGTGCAAATATTTCAAGGTGGAGTTTGACCTCTTGTTGACAATCACCTCAAATTTCTTCCAGTGGTTCAGCAGGTAAGGAATTCATGGAATTCAGGTCTTTCAAGGTCTAGTAAGCCTTGTGGTTAAACCACCCAGACACCAAATTATATGGTGATTACCTAACTCCTCTGTACCCTCCCATCTTTTCCCTGGTCACAACTGCCATGACTGTGAAATGTTAAAAGACAGAGATGAAACTAGTAAATGTTATAAATTATTTATTAGAACACTATGGTAAGGAATGTGGTTAAACTGCAGTTTAAATAAATCTTCTGAATTACCCAAGGATTTCCTTTAATCCACATAATCCTCCTGAAGGCAAGGATAATCAGGATCTCATTTCCCTTAAAGGCAAATAAGCTTCGCTTGGTGGTCTCCAAGTGGCCACAGCACCAGGGGACAGACAATCCCATGCAGAAAACATCAGATTTGTACTAGGGGGATTCTGAGTTGCTCTTCTAGCTCTAGCAATACCACAATTACAGAGGACTGTCCAGATTAGCATTCTTTATTTCAGTAGTAAATACTCTCAGTTAAGGAAGGACAACCGATAACAGTGATCTGCTTTAGATATTCAGGGAAATAAAGAGATCTCATTCTTGTGAAGAGGTGGAGAGAATGACCTCCACTTGGAGAACTTGGAATCACAACTCAGCAGAAGGATTTATGAATTTTCTGAAGAAATGAATTTCTAGATAATTAAATGCTCTTAACTGGAAACAAGTTACTAAAATAACAGAAAGTTACATTTGCAATACATTTTAGCTGTAAGTACAGCATTTTACCCCCTTAGTCCCCAGGAAAGTTGAATACCTGAGACAACTGTTAAGTGCTGAAATAAAATAGGCTAGCATAAAGTGATAATGCTAAACCAAGAGAAAAAATTAAGCTCACAATATAATCCTTGGCAAACTTAATCTTATCTTGTGAGCAGTAAATGGGAATTCTGGGTTTATCTAAGGGTGATGAGGGCTAGATGATGTCATTTATTATTCTATCACAAAACACAATCTCCAAATTTGTTAGTCATTTTATTGCATGACATTATGGAATTTGCCCTCATGACAGGTTCCTGAACTTATACATAATTTTTTTTTTAATTTAAAAGTCTGTGTCAACATTCATCCATCTACAAGGTTAATTACTTTATTGCATGTAAATCCATTATGATGAAAATTTAAATTCTCTCACTTATATTTCTAAAATAAATCCAATACTTAGGTAGATCACTTGTCCACTCGTTCCAGAACTGATATCTTATATCCCAAAGAAATTGTCTCCTTAAAAAAACAAGTAAATAAATCCAAGTTAAGGATGAGGAGGAGGGAGTTAAAAGGAATTTTTTGGCTACAAGGGTTAAGGATTAAGGTGTTAGTATTGTCCTTTATGCTCTGGTGGTAGCTAGAAGGGTCTATGTATGTGTTAAAAGTCAATAGACCATACATGAGAAAGTAAGTTTTACTGTATATAAAGTTATAGAAGTTTAATGCCACTCCCCATTTTGAAATGGCTTGTTAAAATCTCTTTAGTTGGGCTCTCCCTGGTGGCACAATGGGTTAAAGCACCTTTATGAAGCTCTCCAAAGCCACTGCAACACAAGTTCAATCCCCAGCCTGGGGGTTCTGATCCACATGACGCTAGGCAGACCTCTCCTGACCTGACCGCTGCTCCCCTCAGCAGTGTATATCAGTACATCTACCTATTCCCCACTGTCTCTGGTGAATACTCTCACCTACCACCTCTGGCCTATACCCTAGTTCTGTAAGCATAAATAAATAAATCTTTTTTTATTTTTTTAAATTCTCTTTAGTCATAGGGGGGGAAAAGTCTACTAACTTAGAAAAAGAAAAATCTAGACAGGTAATTGAAATATCAGGATTGTTAGCTAATACACTATACACACCCGACCACAGTTATCTAATCCCTTTCATTTTACCTCTGTCAACTAGAAACTGTGACTCAGAATTATTTTACCTGGAGATAACATAATGGGAGAACAACTTAAAAAGGGAGAACAAGAGTAGGGTGTCACTCTAAAGGGTGAAGTTGGGCCAACTGGCAGGAAAATCCAGGAACACAGACCTTATTATAAGTAAATAAATATGGGACCTCTCTGGTGGTGCAGTTTGTTAAAGTCTCAGTGCTATCAAGCTGTCACTAGCCACTGCAGCATAAGTTGAATCCCTGGCAAGAGGGCCAGCCCACATGGCCCATCAGACCACCCCTGTCTTGCCTGCTGCTCCTCTCAGCAGTATATTTCAGTAGATCAGCTTGCTCTGTTCCCTACTCTATGGTAAGTCCTCTCACCTCCCCTACACTCCAACCTCTGGTATACTCCCCAGTTCTTGTATGCATAAATAAATTAACCTTTTTTTTTTAAAGTAATATATCTCTTCAAGAAAATAGTAGTTTCCACTCATAAAAAGGTCTAGTAGCCACCGAATTAGTCACCAAAGGCTCATGGACATGCAAGAAAAATAACCTATACAAATCAGGGCATGGAGAGAGGGCAGAAGGAAAAAAAAAAAAAATTGGGGGAAGGAGGTAAGTAACAGAAAAGACCAGGGACGTTTTTCTACACAAGCCTAAAACCTATGACATTCTACCTTACCTTTTTTTCTCCTTCTCTTTTAGTAACCAAGCAGTTAGTATTATTCTTCAACTCTACTATTTCCTCCACCAACATATTTTTCTATATTTCTACTTTAACAATGAAATCACCATTCTGATTTGTCCACGTCTTTCTTTGTTCACATACCTGCTACAAAGTCTTCAGGTTTACATGTTCCCCTCTCAGGCAGGCAAAAAAACAGCAAATTACAATAAAAATTGTTCTACAAAAACACCGAGCTCTCAAATGAGTATATCCTTAAAATGTTAAAGAAATTAATCCCTGAGACATAAGATGGATGAATCCATATCAAATGGTTGAGAGGATAGATATATAAATACACATATGCAGAGAAATAATGGGGGATAGTCTCAATTTTTTTCTAATGTGTAACTGAAACAAAAACACCTGCGGTATTCGAAACTTCCTTCAAATACCACATCCTATAATCAATCCCCTCTAATCAAGACCAAAATCCAATACTTCAAGAGAAGAAAAAGAGGCTAGGGTGCTTGTATGGTGCCTTATTTGTAAACATTAATCACTCAATAACCAATGAACAAAATTCTTGTTTTCCTCAAGCAGAGCTTAATGTCTAGATAAGAGCCTATAGCAACCTAATGAAGGCTGAAGGATAAGGCTGTCTAATAGAATAATCAAGCCCTCTAATTACTTCCTTATTTTCACAAACTTGGTTCCAAAAGGGATAAAATCTGTTCAGTACATGTTACACTTAGTCATAAGATTTGTAATTAATTTCATTCAACATTAGTTAAAAGATCCAGATACATTCTGGTTACTGGAAGTACCCAGGTAAAGATAAGATCCCTGCCATCAGAGAGCATTAAAAAGGAAAAACAAGAGACCATATACAAATGTACAAAAAACGAAGCAAGATAGTAAACTGACAATGCAGGTAGAGAATCTGGAGTGACTTCTTGATACAGTGAGATGTTGAAAGAATAGTAAGTAAAAATCACTCTGACTGCTGACTGAAAATGGTTCTGAGAAAGACCCTAAAGGCAAGGAGGCCAGTTAAGAAGCTACTACTGGAAGAAGTTACTACTAAAAACAAAGTCAAATACATATTCGGATATCTTTTTGAAGGTAAAATTGACAGGGTTTCATGAAGCACTGATGATATGGGGGGAAATCAGTGAGGCTAGGAGATGAATTAAGAATGATAACAGATGTCTCACTTAAGCAGGATGAGGAAGGGGAGTGCTCTTAGAAATGGAGACTGCTGAGGAACAGGTTGAGGAATGGAAACTATGAGCTCCATTTTAAACATGTTACGTTTAAGATGCCTACAGAAAAATGAACTGAAGCTATTATGTAGCAGGCAGAAAGAAGGAATTTGAAGTTCAGGACTGAAAATATAGATCTGAGTCAACAGCACATTGGCAGTATTTAAATCACAGGATAAGACAGATAGGAAAAAAAGAAGAAAGCCAGGCTAAGAAACCCTGAGGCATTATGATACTTTGAATTCAAGAAAAGGAAAAGTCAACAAGAGACAATGAAAGAGAATCAAGTAAAAATATAAGAGTAGTGTCCTAGAAGTCTCTTTATACAATTTAACTCACTAGTTCTGACCACATTCCCAATTCACCTACCATTCATGTATTCATATTCTATAAATGAAAAAAGACTGGCTGACATCTACAAAGTCCCAGCAATTTGTCACCCAGGTCCAGGCTAAAACCAAGAAGGGGGTGGGGGGGTGACTTCTGACCCCTACCCTTTTACAGTGGTTAGTAGTGTTTCCTGGGCTTACAGTCTAAAGTTAAATGACAGGGAAAATCATAATTTAGGAAAAACATGATTACATTAGAACCTAATTCAGTTTACAAGTTTTTTTTTTTCCCCTTCATATTTTGTTTACATTTCCAAAGCAAGTTGGATCAAAAGCCTTTACACATGAGTCTGTAAGTGGGAAATTCAGACAAGAGGTAAAAACTGGCAGTAAGTCAAAAACCAATTCAATTTTCCCCTCTGCTAAAACAAATAAAAACACCCTAAACCTGACAGATCCTCCTCAAAGAGTTTTGAATCAGAGGGTATAAAATATTTTTTGTTTCTCAGTTGCTTTCATTTTAGTAAATACAATCCAGTACTAAAGTTCAAGGTTTTTACTTTGCTCCACACTGCTTTCTACTGACGACCCTCTCCTTCTGATATTATCATGAATTAAACAGTTCTGCTTTTACAAAAAAAAAAAAAAAAAGGTACAAAAACTCCCAAATGATTAATGAACTGCTGAGAATGCTGACTCGTCGGGGATGATTTTATTAGGAATCACATTTCCAAACATCCATTCAGTACTTCAAAATAAGCATTCATCCAATGTAATTACGATGACTTCACCAGACAGTAACACACTGCCCACAATGATGTTTACAAAAGCACTTGTCACTCCTTTCGGATGTAGCAAGGCAGGGGGCAAAGTCTCTTTCCATATTCCTGTTTTTACTCTGTAACAAGTGACAGCGTCTAAGTGTCACTTAGAAGTAAACAGCAAAGCACTTCCAGTTTATGTGTCCCACCATCTTCCATCCTAAACTAATCCTAAATCTGCTCGGATTTCTTTCTGCAGCATCCCACTCGGTACCTGAGACAGGTATCCTAAGTCAAAAAAGAGACCACAGAAATTTAGAAAGAAGTGACAGGATTCTATTTTGGCCACTGTCAGATAACAGGTTCCAATATTAAGCAACTCCAGTGGAAGTTACTGCAACACCAAAGCAGTTCAGAAATAAATGTGCCCCCAAACGTACAGCCGCAGCCAGGAATTAGCTAATTAGATGCTGCTGCACCATTACAGACCCTCATTCACCGAGCACTGGATGTTTCCGATGGCACGTCAACCTGTCCTATCCTCATCAACAACCCTCTGAAGTACTTATTATCCCATTAACAAAGCTGGACAGTGTGACCCAGGGCCCCAGGGCTGGTCAGGGGCGGCGCTGGGATTTGAAAACAGTCCAGGTTCCCCGGCCCTAAAAAACACTTCTGCGCCAAAGGGAACCTGAGGGTTAGAAAGCTCTCGGGGTGTACGCGTAGACTAAGTAGGCGAACCATTCGCCTCTCCAGCGGCGCCCCTCAGGAACCGGGGCAAAGGGGCGCCCGGCCGAGTTTCTGCGGCGGAGAGGCCGGGGAGCGCCGCTCACCTCCGAAAGCTCCCGGAGGGCCGCAGTACGGAGCGAGGCGCCCCCGCCCCGAGCCGGACAACAGTGCTTTGGATGTCCGCG
>NW_004567115.1:9520738-9537837 GCF_000260355.1 Condylura cristata | reverse complement strand
GGCCCCGCCCCGCGCGCCGCTGGGCCTCTTCGGGCCCGGGAGGCTGCGGCTGCTAGGCTTGCTCGCGCGGCTCGCGGACGGGGAGAACCCTGCACTGCCGCCGGGCCTTTCCAGCTGCCTGTTGGTAGGCGGCGCGGCTGTGCAGCTCTGCTGTTCACCTTTGAGGCTCTCGGAGGATTGCGGGATCTGGAATCCCCAGCAAACTGCAGTCAGGGGCGACTCACCACCTACCCTGGTCTTCGTAGCCTCCTCCCTAGACACTGCTGGGGTCCTAGATTTTCTTGCTGGCCTTCTCTTCCCAGTGCCTCTCGCCTGTTCGGTTCCGCGACTTTAAACAGACTCCTGATTCCTGGGTGTTGTGCTGCTCTTTAATTCCCCCACATCTCCTCTTTTAGCCCCACTTCTGGGAGTGGGGGTACCAGATGGGATGCTCACAGCTGGCCCGTTAATCCCTGCGCTCTTAATGGTCTTGCAGAAGTCCAGTCTTCCAAGCCCAAGGTTCTTTTTGTGTGTGCTCATGTTTGCCAGAGCAGGTAACATTATGCACAGAGCCAGAGAGTTTGCCCAGCCCCTTCTGCATGCCTTGTTTATCTGCTGTTATCTTTAATCGCAACCAAGAAATTTCATGCCTCTCGCTGTTACTTTCTCCTTTACTGAAAACCAAAAATTTAATTTCGTGTAAAGCTACTATATGTAAAATTATTGTAATTTATTGCTACTATAATACCTCAGACAAGTAGCTGAGTAGTGTGGGATAAAATCTAAAAGTAGAACCTAATGTAAAGTAAAGATGGCAAGCAAGTCAGTGATGAAAGTACTTTATTTGATAAGTGACTCTGGTCTAATTAACTCTGGGTAGTAAACCAAAGGTAGATTAATCACATCATATTCAAAAATAGATTCCAGGAGGCTTAGCATAAAAATATACAAAAACAGAGAGGAAATCTTTAGGAAATATGACTTCAGTGAGGGGAAACTTGAAGCAAGGCAGGAAACTCAAAATCATTAAAGAAAAATAAAATCATTTGTCCACATAAATATTTTGAAAGTTTTGCATGACATCACAATGACAAGACAAGTTTAAAAAAAAAAAACAATAGACGGAATAAACTTCACAAACATATGGCTAACACATTGTAGATCTAACATAAAAGAGTTTCTATAAACGGATTTTTAAAGTGAAGAAACAATGTTTTACAGATATAGGCAAAGTATACAAGCAATAGAAGAGAAAAGCAAAATTGAAAAGATGCTTATTTCACTAGTTATTTAAAAAGCAAATTAATAACTTTTACTATTGGATTGGCAAATATTAACAAGAAAAATCTGTAAGACAAAAGAAACTAATCCTGGAACATCTCTAATGGGAAACAAGTTCCGATACATATCTGATCGGAAGGTAAATTGTCACATACTTCCTAGGAATAACCTGGAAATCAATTAAAATTTAAAATAAGGCCCTCCCTGGTGGGGTAAGGGGTTAAATCACAGCACTGGGAAGATGCTGGCTACAGCCTCTTCAGCAAGCATTGGACCCCCACCAGGAGGTGGCCCAAAAGGCCACATGGCACAGTAACAGACCTTTCCTGTCTCGCCAGCTTCTCCCCTCAGGAGTGCACCTTGTTGACCTGCCTGTTCTGCCCCACACACTGTCTCTGGTCAATCTTCTCACCGCTCTGGTCTGTACCCCAGTTATGTATGTATAAATAAATAAACCTTAAAAAATTAAATTTAAAATAAACCAACAATATGCATTAAGTATATCCTACAGAAAAACTAAAGAAAATACCAGGTGTAAGGATATACATAAGTATACTGGTTCTTCAGAAGATGTTTCCACCTAGAACCGGTGAACATAGCCTTATTGGGAGGATGGGGGTCTTTACTGGACCTCCCTGGTGGCACAAGAAATTAAGTGTCAGCACAATGAAGCAATCTACAACCATTACAGTATGAGTTGGATCCTGGGCTAGGGAGCTAACCCACATGACACAGGAAACCTCTCCTTTCTCTCCCACTGATGCCCTCAACAGTGTATTTCAGCAGGTCTGCCTGTTCTATCCCCACTCTGTCTCTGGTGAATCTTCTCACCTCCTGCACCTCTGGCCTGTATCCCAGTTCTTGCATGCATAAATAAAAATAAATCTAAAACATAAAAAAAAAAAGAGAGATACAAAGAAAGACAGAAAGTGATATAAAGAAGCAGAGATGAGAGTGATGTGTTTACAAGCCAAAGAATGCCAAGGAATGCTGGCAGCTACCAGAAGCTAGAAGAGGAACAAGGAACAGATTCTCCCCTAAGAACTTCCAGAAGGAACCAACCCTGCTGACAACTTGATTTCAGATTTATGAACTCCAGAACTGTGAGAGAATAAATTGTTGTTTTAAGTTCCCCAGTTTGTGGTAATTTGTTAAAGGTCCTTTGGAAACCATTACAGATGTGTGTTGTTTTATATATATATAAATATAGATACACATATAAGTATACACACACATATATATACATAAGTATATCTATGTATATATATTCATTTTTAAAAGGTCAGGTTTGTTAGGAAAAAGAGAAAAAGAGAGATGGGCAGGAGAGCGATCCTTCTTTTGCAAAGGAAAAAAAGGTTTGTGAAAAGAAACACCAACATAGTCACAGAGAAGCAGAAGAGCTGTGTCTGAAAGGGATATGTTTGTTAAAAGAGACTCCTGCGTACACACAGGCAGGCAGTCTTGAGAAGAAAGCTGCCTCTTATAGTATTGCTCCTAATGCA
This sequence comes from Condylura cristata, assembly GCF_000260355.1. Taxonomy (NCBI): domain Eukaryota; kingdom Metazoa; phylum Chordata; class Mammalia; order Eulipotyphla; family Talpidae; genus Condylura; species Condylura cristata. The sequence goes on along the minus strand of NW_004567115.1, from coordinate 9,535,075 downwards.
GAAATAAAATTGGAAACAACTTGTCCATGGGTAATAAAATTCACGAATCAGTTGTACTACCTCCATACTATGGAATACTACGCAATGATAAAATGAGACATATTGGACCCTTCCTGGTGACATAAGGGGTTAAAGTGCAGCACTATGAAGGTATCTGCAACTGCTGCAGCACAAATTCAATCCCAGGCCAGGTAGGTGATCCACATGGCATAGCAGATGCTCTCCTGTCTCACCCACTGCTCCCCTCAACAATATATTTCAGTCAAACTGCCTGTTCTGCTTCCCAATCTGTCTGGTGAATCCTCTCACCCACCCCCCCAACCCCTGCCCCGGCCCCCACCACATCTCATACCCCAAGTCTTGTATGCATAAATAAATAATCTTTTTAAAAAAGGAAATGAGACTTACTTATATTAACTCAAATATAAGTAATAAATCATGTATTGCTAAAGAGAAAAATGCAAATTGCAGAGTGATATAACCATGTAAGCAAGCATATTACTGACCATTGTCATATATGTTCATATATATATTCAAGCATAGGGAAAGTAGTGGAAAGTAGAGGTAGATTTAATTGAAAGGGAGTTCTCTTTCTCTTTTTTAAAAGATTTTATTTATTTATGCATACAGAACTAGGGTGCAGGCCAGAGATGCAGGGGCGGTGAGAGGATTCACCAGAGACAGAGTGGGGAGCAGAACAGGCATACCCACAAAGTACACTGCTAAGGGAAGTAGCAGGCAGGTTAGGAGAGGTCCGCTGCGTCATGTGGACCTCGGGGCTGGGATCAAACTGGCACTGACACAGCTGGGGCTAGCTTGCAGTGCTGCGCTTTAACTCACTGTGCCACCAGGAAGGACCTCTCTTTTACTTTATAGATCTTTCAATTGTCACACTTGCTAAAGCCAGTATATGTATCATATTTTCCTTTTAATCTTAAAAATATAGTTTCAAAGGAAAAAAAATCTCTGACTACTTTTTAAATCACAGTTACAGCCGTTTAAAGGAAAAGTTCTATCTGTCCTATTTTCGAATACTCACATATTTTCCATGACCCCACTTTGCCATCACTTAGTTCTGAGTTATACTTTCTGTATATAATCCATTGGTGTTTCCCCCCACCTTCCTTCTGCCCAAATACTTCTGAGTATTTCCTAGAATCACAGATTTTTTTTTTTTTTCAGAATTTGAGTGCTTTGTTTCCATTGAATAAGCAATAAATTCACCTGGTTTGGCATTATACTATATCTAAGGTTTTTTATGGTACATATAGTTTCCATATTCTTTTAAAACCTTTATCAGTATTAGAATACATACATACAAAATACTGGAGATACCAACGATTTTCACTGAACACCCCTGTGTAATCAGTTCCCAAATCAATAAAGAAAATATGACCAACATCTCAGAACTACTTGCACCCACTTTCTGTCATTACCCAGTCCCCATGAGTAACCATTATTCCAGTTTCTAATACCAGAGTTTCTTTTTTCCTTTTTCTGAACTTTAATTAAGTAGATTCAGACACTGTGTGGTCTTTTTGTGTCTCACTTCTGTACATTTCCCTATACATTGTTTTAATATTAATACCAAAATAGTTTAACAGGACCTCTCTCTGGCATACTAGTATCAGCCTTAAATGAGGGCCTCTCCCTAGGTCAAAGTCTCAGCCCTATCAAGCTATCGCCAGCCACTGCAGCATGAGTTGTTCAATCCCCAGCCAGGGAGCTGACCCACGTGGATGAGCAGAACTCTCCTGATCCACCACTGCTCCACTCAGTAGTGAGCAGTGAATGTCAGTGGATCTGCTTGTTCTGCTTCCCACTGTCTCTGGTGAGACCTCTCACCCCCTACAACTCTGACCACACCCCAGTTTTTGTATGCATAAATGAATAAAAATAAATCTCTTAAAAAAAGTTTTAACAGTAATTTCTTCATTCTTGTTGATATATAGTATTTCACAGTACCTGCCCTCTACTTTCTGTGTCATGTTCCATTGTAAGGATATATTATAATCTATCTGATAGATATTTACACTGTTTCTAGTCTATTGATATATAAATTACTACAATGAACAACCTTGACTTAAATTATTTTGTGCATATGCAGGTGTAAATTTAGCATAATTCCTAGAAGGGTAATTACTAGGTAGAAGTATTCATAATTTTTTTTAAGATTTAAATGCATACTAGAATTGGGGTATAGGCCAGAGAAGGAGGGAAAGAGGGAAATAGGAGGCACCAGAGATAGAGTTGGGAGCAGAACAGGTGGAGTGACTGACATACACTGCTGAGCAAAGCAGCAGGTAAGACAGGAGCGGTCTGCTGTACCATGGGGATTAGCTCTCTGTCAGGGGATCAAACTTGTCCTGCAGTGGCTTCTGATAGCTGCCTAATGCTGGGCCTTAACCCCTTGCACCACCAGGAAGGCCCAGTATGTATAATTTTAAAGGATATTGCCAAATTACTCTCTACAAAGGATGTGCCCTTATACTCCTTCCCCCTAGGCAGAGTATTTGAGAGCATATTTTCTTAAAATTTTTAAATTTTAGAGCTGAGACTTGGGAGCGACTCATCTTACACAGAGAGAAACCCAAGCTCTTCAAAGTGAAAAGATACACACAAAGTCATAGATCAAGTTAGTTGTCGCCCACAAATGCTGCAGGCATAGGTCTGGATACTGGTCTCACATATCAGAGAGAACTAGCAAAGTCTCCCACATCCTGTTCTGCCCGCAAGTATTGGCATGCTGCCTCTCTCCTTTCCTCTTCCCAACTGTCTTCAAAGACCAGCACCAAAAGGCTTAGTTATATCCACCAGGGCCTCCAACCACGGGAAGAAGGAGACAGATGGGAGAGATAGGTGGAAGGCAATAGGAAGGAGAAAAAGTGAGCAGTAACTGCCTGAAGAAAGACAAACTGCAATGGAAAACCAAGGTGCCAATAAAGGGCAGTGATACTGGAGGAAGATGGAGAGGCAAAAAAGCTTGAATTTCTTTCCTTCTCCCAGCAAGAAAAAAAAAAAAAAACATTATCACCAGTGTCTGGTTACTAGTAATATCACATATAAATATAGGATGCTGCCTTTCAAAATAGTATCTGGGGTGAAATTATCCAGACTCTTCATATTTGTCTCTTATCTACTGCTGCCCCAGCACCAACATTTGTGCCTACCATATAATGGATTTCTAAATATTGAACAAACTAGCTGAAGAAACTGAGGCCCAGAGAGTTTGCTCAAGGTCCCAGAGCAATGGAAACACAGACCTTCCAGACTTCTGGTTAAAGTGCCTGCCAGTCACTCCTGTGACCCACTGAAATGGCGTCACTGCACTTTAGATTCCCAACCACCACTTATGCCAATATCCCAACTGAATGGGGAGTTCCCCAAGATTACCAAGGAACAGTTCCTGGTGGGGTCAGATTGAATATCATTATAAGTTTTCAAAGTACATTTTACTAAGTACCAAAGAGAAGGTTTATTCCCATCTGGTTTCCTATTTCTTTTCTTATTTCCATCCAATCTTTTCTTATTTCCAAAGGAAATATCTACTTTGGAGCTGAAGGCCCATTGGGATTCAAGCTCAGTTGTTGTTGTTGTTGTTGTTGTTGTTGTTGTTGTTGTTGTTTTAAGGTTTATTTATTTATACATACAGAACTGGGATACAGGCCAGAGGTGCAGGGGCAGTGAGAGCAACAGGCAGATCGATGAGCTACACTGCGGAGGGGACCAGCAGATGAGACAGGAGAGGTCTGTCATGCCATGTGGGTCACCTCCCTGGTTGGGAATCAAACTTGTGCTGCAATGGCTGTTGATAGCTTCATAGTGCTGTGCTTTAACCTTTGTACCACCAGGGAGGTCCCTCTATTCACATTTTTATTCATGTTGCTTTAGGAAAGGGTTTAGAGTCTAGATATACCCATGTAAAACCTGCAGGACTAGAGTGAACAGGAATAGGGAAGATGTTCTGAAATGCAGGAGAATGCCGGGCAGTGGGTATTCCCATGTCTAAATTCTCCTGGAAAACAAAGGAAAAGACACATAATGCCTTGGAGAAAAAATTAATAAAACACATGTACACATGCACAAAAACATATACATTCTCAGATTACAGAAAAAATGTGATATACAATTTTTAAAAGAATGAGGAATTTCTATAGGAACTGTGCAGGAACAATCTACAAAATATTATTCAATTTATTAGGGAAGATGCAAAACAGTAAAGCATGCTACTCTTAGGGAATGCATAGAGTATCATCAGAAAGACACAAGCAGGGGGCCTCCCTGGTAGCACAAGGGGTTTAGTCTCAGCGCTATGAAGCTATCTGCAGCCACTGCAGTACTGTTACAGGGAAGCCCAGAGTGGACTGGGCCACTCTGTCTGTGGGGACTCACCCGTGCGCTCACAATTCGGTTATACTGCAGGGACACACAAAAGGGTCAATAATGGGTTTATTTACAAAAGGGGAAAGGAATAGGAAACAACCCAAGGAAAGAGAGCGGGATACAAAGTCACTGGAATACCTTCTTACGGCTAGGCTGACTGAACACACCAAGCCGCGTGGTCCGGAGAGCAGTTTCCCAGAGCGAGAGAGAGCGCGATGTAATCGTGCCCTATTTATCCCCCAAATGTCCCAGAACTCCTGCCAGGTCCGCCCTTGAGTCCTCGCAGTTCTCTCCCTACCACTGCTGGGAGTTGTAGTTTCCAATCACTGGAGTAGGGGATAATGTCCAGAAAGCTGGAGTAGGGGGTGGAGTCCATAAGACTGCAGAGTTCCTTTAGGACATCCTTCCCCTTAACAATACAAGCTTGATCCCTGGTCAGGGAGCCAATCCACATGGCACAACAGACCTCTCTTGTCTCACCTGCTGTTCCCCATAGCAGTGTATTTCAGCCAATCCACCTGTTCTGTTCCCCACGTTGTCTCTGGTGAATCCTCTCACCAGATCACACACCTCTGATCTATACCCCAGTTCTTGTATGCATAAATAAAATTTTTTAACAAAAGACATAAGCAACTTAGAATGCCTGGAAAAAGTAGAGACCTAGAAACGAGGATGGAAGAGAGAATTTTTTGTGTTTTCTCTTCTCTTATGGTATATGAAATTTTACCATATCGAATTCATATGTATGCATAAAGATTTTACAGATACATGCATGTGTACACATAAAAATATAAAGGGGAGGTAATTAAGAGGTCTGGCCCTCACTGAAGAAAGGGAGGCAAAAAGTAAAACAGGAAAGGTGGAGTCTGTTGAGGGAGTAGGTGAAGCAATGAGAACACTGGAAAGACAGGAAGTCCACTCAGGGACTCATCTTACAAATTGAGATGGCTGGTCACACTGTATTTTAAGAGCAATTTGTCTTCAATTCTGTTAATTTGAAACTCTAGGATGGTATCATTCACTAAAGAAATATAAATTGAATGTTGAAAAAAAGTCAGACACTCAAACCTAAAACCAATTAGTGCTGGTATGCAGTGTTAGCTAGATCAAAGATTGTATCCTTGGTTCCCAAGGGGTTGGGGTGTGACTCTGCCTTGTGGAATGTGAGCTATTTATCTACAAAGGCGCTGCTCAGTTGTTGAAGGCAAGCTACAGTCCAATTTAACCTGTTTTTATAAATAAATAAAGAACATAATGTCAAGTAGTTAAATTAACATTTTAAATAATCTGCTACAGTGAACACCTTAAATCAAGAATTTTCTGGCCCATCAGGAAGGTGTCAAAGGCAGAACTATCTCAAACTTACTACTAGTGGCCCTTCTGCAGTTTCAGCCAGACTTATCCAAAACTGAATTTTTAGTAAAGATCCTATGTTCAGTTCCTTAGGTAGCTCACAGGCCTTGTATTTGCAAAACAAAGCCCTACCTTTAAAGGGAGGAATTCCTTTAGCTAAAATGTGGGCTCTATCCAGCCTTATCTTTTAAGAAAACAGCAAACCCAAATGTTGACTTTCATTAACTTCTGCTTCTTTTTTTTCTTTTATAAGATTTATTTATTTATGCATATAGAACTGGGGTACTGTCACACCATGTGGGTCACCTCCCTGGCCAGGGATAGAAATTCAAGTGGCTATGGTAGCTTCATAGTGCTGTGCTCCAAACAGTTGTGCCACCAGGGAGGGCCCAACTTCTGCTGCTTCTTAATCAAATCTTTATTTCAATGTGTAGTCATGTAAGCAGTTTGGCTTTTTTAACCAACTTCTGATGCTAAAAACATACAGCTCACAGGTCTAGAGCAGTCTTGAAATACCTATGCAAATGAACGGGGAAGTTTGCAGTACAGGATGAGTCTCAAAAACAAAAACCTATATTGCTCAATCTAGAAGGGTGGGAAGCAGTCACATTTCACAAATGTGAAATGAATTCCCTACCACTCAGTCCCCCAGATTCAGGCAGATAATTGTTCCTCTTAGGAGATTAAGATTTACACACTTAAGAAGATTCAGAGATGTTCCATCAAGATTAAACTTTCAGAGTGAAATCGGCAAATATTTTTCCTTAACATCTATCAAGATTAAGTCATACATGGCAGTTGTTCCCCAAATTCCAATGAAACAAACTCTGGGGAGGTTTAAAAAATGTTCCCGAGCCCTTGAGAATATTTATTTTTCCATTTACTCAGCAACAATCCCAGGTGCTGGGACCATTGGTGGTGATATGGGAGTGAACAAAAAACATGACTCCTATAGCCTATGCTTCAGAGGAAGGAACAGTCATTAATGAAATCATCACATTATTAACTGCAAATTACAGTGAAGTGCCTTAAGTTGGGGGTGCCACATGTTTTGAAAGTAAATAATAATGGGGGAATTGACTGAAGGAAAGGCAAATGTCACCCTTAGGAAGGGAACTTGCTTTGAGTCTATAGGAAAATTATATGTTGGCCGACCAAATAAAGGGGGCAAAAAGTGTGGCAGTCAGTGTGAACAGCCAAGGCAGGAGTCAGTGGGTCTGGACAGAACAATGCTACTTGACAAAAACAAACAAATAAACAAACAACAACAACAAAACAAAACAAAACAAAACAAAAAACAAAGTAGACCAGCCAGAATACAGAAAGGATGAAACCCTGTTTCAGTAACACTGTTACAGACACCTCCATGGGGGGAGGCACCATTTCCCTAGTCTTTATTACACGCTTTGGATTACAAATCCCAGGATGCAATGAATCAGATTTCCTGAGAAATGGAAGTACTGGCAACTAAGGTCACAAGTGGCCAGATTGATCTATACATCACAGAGGGCAGATGAGCTGACTCTTTCGCTTTTCCATCTTCAGCCTGGTATTGTTGAAGGAGACACATGGAGGAGAGACATGTAGAAATATTTGGAGGAGAGACTTTGAAAAGAGACACGTGGGTAAGAGGCAGGTGGGGTAGTTGCTCTTGGTCCTCGGCAGATACAATGGCATTGTTATCTTGACCTCATTATGAATTACTTGGTATAGTTTTCCTTTTCTCTCTACTGTCCCAATTCTCTAGAACTTGACTAGCTTCTTTTTTTTTTTAAGATTAATTTTTATTTATTTATGTATATAAGAATTAGGGTACAGACCAGAGGTACAGGGTTGAGAAGATTCACCAAAGACAGAGTGGGGAGTAGAACAAGTGGATCTACCGAAACACACTGCTGAGAGGAGCAGCAGGTGAAACAGCAGAGGTCTGCTTTGCCATATGTGGGTCAGCTCCCTAGCCAGGAATAGATCTCAGGCCTTAACCATGATACACCTGAGACCCAACCCCCTAACTCACCAGAGAGGCCCTTGACTAACATCTTTCTTGCAGTTCCTTGTCAGAAAGTACCTTAGACTTGTGGGAAGGCTTTGGAAGACATGGTCCTTACTTCAGGTCAAACCTGTTTGCCCAGGCATTTGCCAGGTGGGGATCGGTAATTTTTGGAGTTTACTTTTATTTGAAATCCTCTTGCCTACTCCTCCCCCTCTTCCAGGCACAAATTATATTTAAAAATCCTTTACAATAAGAATATGCTTCCTTTGCTAGATGGCTAGCTTGCATGCACCCCATTTTTTTTTTTTAAAGATTTATTTATGTGTAAGAGAACTGGGATACAGGCCAAAGGTGTGGAAAGTGAGAGGACTCACCAGAAACAGTGGGAACAGAACAGACAGATTGACTGAAATACACTGCTGGAGGGAGCAGGGGCAAGAAGGAGAGGTCTGCCACACCAGGGGGTCATCTCCTTGGTCAGGGATGGAATTTGTGTTGCAGTGGCTGCAGACAGCTTCAGAATGCTGCACTTTAACCCTTTGTGCCACTAGGGAGGCCCTAGAGCTTCCACCCTATTACAATTTGAGGTCCCTTGCACTAATAAACCATGCACTAATAAACAACAATGCTACGCCTAATATTTCCACTTCTTTTCCTCTCTGAAGGATTTGGGAAGATTGATTCCTTGTTCCCTTGAGATGAATTGAGGGCCTTCCCTGGTGGCCGCAGCCACTTTGGGGCAAGTTCAATCCCTGGCCCCAGAGGTAATCCACATAGCAGGGCAGACCTCTCCTGTCTCACCCGCTGCTCCCCTCAGCAGTGTACTTCATCAGTCTGCCTGTTCTGTTCCCCACTATGTCTTTGGTGAATCCTCTCACTGCCCCCTGCAACTCTGACTTATACCCCATTTCTGTATGCATAAATAAATAAATCTTAAAAAAAAAAAGGTAAATTGAGATCCTTGATTTTGGGTACAGTTAGAAAACTTGCTTTGGCCCTTGTCAATTCTTCTCACAGACCCCATGCCAAAAGAATAGATTCACTTTCTTTCACTTAGGCTGTCTCATTCTCAATGGAAGCAATTAAGAATGAGGTTTCCTTCAGATTCTCTCTTTATCACATATTATGTGGGTAGTAGTGAAGGCTAGGGGTAAAAACTTAAGGAAGAGGCATCCAGAAACTGCCTTACATAAGGCCAGAAATGGTTAAACTAGGGGTAGAATGATAAACATAGTCATTAAACAAGCTATACGGAAAAGAAAAGCATTAAGAGGCACAGACTGAGGTCTGGTCCAGGAGGGGATATGGAGCTTGAGGGACATTGTAAAAGAATCACTGCTCCTTCACAGCACAACCCCAGTGTGAAATGGGTTGGCCTGACTGTGTGTCCTCACCTGCCTGCTTAAAAGGGACTTATAGGTCCCTCCCTGCTGGCGCAACAGGCTAGAATGCAGCACTGCAAGCTGGCCGCAGCCGCTTCAGTGCAAGTTCTATCCGCAGCCCCAGAGGTGACCCACATGGCGTGGCAGACCTCTCCTGTCTTGCCCGCTGCTCCCCTCAGCAGTGTACTTTGTTGATCTGCCTGTTCTACTCCCCACTCTGTCTCTGGTGAATCCTTTCGCAGCCCCTGCCTTTGGCCTGTACCCCAGCTCTGTATGCACAAATTAAAAAAAAAAAACTTTAAAAAATGAAAGGGAGACTTAGAGTGAAACTTAACTGCAGGTACATACAAAGGGGGAATGAAGAAATGAATAACCCAGGGAGAAGGAGAAAGATATTGATGAATGTGTCCTACCAGTTCTACTGATCTAGAACCCCAAAAGCATGCTGAAAGCTGGTGAAAAACCATGGGCCCCCAATGCCCAAATGTCTGGTTATCACCAAACCTGGCTGCTTAACTCCCTCCTCAGGTCCTAGCAATTCCTCCCATTGGTAGTGATGACATTATCAAGTATTACAATATGAAAAGAGCCATGCTTTGAATCACTGAGCCAACACATCAAAGATAGCTAGAGTTGCTGGAAAAGTGCTGGAAACAAATCTTTGTTAAATCACTAAAATTTAGGAGTGTAGGGTAAATGAAGTTGATCAGGCTTTTTACACCATTGGCCTCTGTGACTATTACTTGAGGCCTTGATCTTGTTAATGAGGGAAGCATGTGGATGTAGGGCACACATACTTGGCTGTGGACAGCTAGAGAATGGGTGTGTGGGCATGCGTAAATATGTAGACTTGAATCTTAGAGGCCAAGGATATAAGGACGGAGTCACTCAGAGAAAGAGGACATTTGACTTCAGAGAGACAAGACCACAAGAGAATGCCAGAGAGAGCCCAGAGAAAGAAAGTAAGGATTAGTGTAGGTCTGGGAGACCTCACAGTGTCCCCACTGCCCAGCCCGGGCCTGCCTATCTGGTGTACCTGTGAACCTGGTTCCCTGAGAGAGCACTAAAGCCTGAAAAAGCCACTGAGGACTCCTGAATCCCTTTACCCATCTGCCCAAATTGATGGTGAACCTGGGCCACGCGTGCTGACACTACAGGAGTTTTGGTAATTGCAGCAAACTTAATCTATTGTATTGCTACAGATCCAACAGTGGGAGAGCCACAAAGGTGATAAATTAATTAAACATGGAGACCATTAGACTTAAAGAATACTAATAGTTTGTGTCCTACCTTAGCAAAGCAAAATCTAAATCTGTACATGCCTTATGGTTAGGACATTAAATGCAGAAGACCAGTCACAAATAACAAGTAGGCTTTAAACTATAACCATCAAAACTTTACTTTTTTTGATTCAATATTTTCTCTATTAAAATCTCCCCCTAACCTCTATGGAAAACTGTTTGGAGGTTCCTCAAACTGCTAAACATGGAGCTTCCTACGGCCCAGCAATCCCTCTCCTAGGTATCTACCCAAAAGACACAAAAACACTGATTGAAAAAGATACCTGTACCCCCATGTTTATTGCTGCTTTATTTACAATTGGAAAAACATGGAAGCAGCCCAAATGCCCAAAAGTAGATGACTGGATAAAAAAGATGTGGTACATATATACAATGGAATATTACTCAGCAACCAAAAAAGAGAAACACATGTCTTTTGCAGCAACTTGGATGGAGCTGGAAAAGATCATGCTTAGTGAGATAAGCCAGAAAGAGAAAGAAAAATACCGGATGGTTTCACTCATAGCAGGAGTATAATGGACCAGGCGAGAAAATAACAAAAATAATGAACAACCATATACCAAAGACATTTTGTGGGGGTGGAGTGGGGAATGGGATCAAAAACGGGGGGTGGGGAGGGAAATGCACAGGATTATGGTGATGGCACACGGGTGACTTGGTGATGGGAAACCCGCGGGGATTACAATTGAGATGGAAAAAAAATGTACAAAGTGATGTAAAAATAAACTTTTGTAAAATAAAAAAACAAAAAAAAATCTCCCTCTAAAATCTTGTCAGTGAGAACATCTAATTTGGAGCATCTAATCAGTGGGTATTTCTGATCTGGAACTTCCCAACTAGAATAGAATTTCTGTTCAAATAAACTCAAGATTTTAATATATATGCCTCAGTTTATCTTTTTTTTTTTTTTAGATTTATTTATGTATATAAGTCAGGGTGTAGGCCAGAAGTATGTAGGGGTGGGGGTGTATGAGAGGACTCACCAGAGACAGAGTGGGGAGCAGAACAGGCAGATTGATTGAAATATACTGCTAAAGGGAGCAGCGGGTGAGACAGGAGAGATCTTCTATACCATGTGGGTCAGCTCCCTGGCAGGTCTTGAATTCATGCCACCAGGGAGAGCCTACAAATTGGCCTAACTCTAATGGAACATTGTACATATACTGTTATCAGAAGCTCGGTTGGGCTGTACTCCCTCAAGGCAAGGATTACGTAGGTCGTTTTTATACCTGCAACACAGAATCTGCCACCTAAATTATTTTTAACTTTAAAAAAATATATTAATTGCCAAATAAAGTAAAATAAAATGTAACTTTTGAGGTAATGAATAACATTGAGAAACATAAATGAAGTGATCTCTGATAGTTATATTAGCTATAGGGTTTATATATAGATATATTTTAAGTGAGTTAAAAGAGAAGATTTATTGTAGGTGAGAGTGTACACTCAAAAGTGAATATGGGCAGATTCAACAGAGAAACGCTGGGATTATATTTTGGTTATTTATATACAGAATTGCATATACTTATACCGTGTCCTTTTATCTCCTACCAGACTGCAAACTCCTTATGGACAGGGTGTGATATAGTGTTTAATTTCGTCTCTCCCACAACTGACACAGGACTTTATGCTAAGTAAAACCTCAGCAGATGTGTACTAGGTTCCTCTACCTGAATCCACATAACCAGCAAATGTTGAAAACAGCAATTCACATTCCATCTGTTCAGTGCAATAGCCCTATCTCTACGCACCATGATAATTCTGCACTTCAGCCTCACAGAGTTCTAGTTCTCCAGGATCTTAATTAAACCTGTGTTTTTTAGGAATATGCAATTAATGACCCAATTATACATGGCAGCTTTTTTTTTTGTATTCATCTTTGAGAACTATTGTCATCTATTATTTAAAAGAAAGAGAAAAAGGAAACACACCTGACTACATGACTAAACGGTCTTGTGGGTGTAATGTGAGCCAAACAAAGCACAGAAATGCAGAGTTCACCCTGCAACAGCATCCTGAAATTGTGTCTCCACTTCCACTGTGGTTCTTTGAATGAACTTCGCAGGTGTTAATTCTCAGTGGTGACATGACTGCTGGTCCAGGCAGCTTCATGCAAGTTTTATGAAATCTTTTGCCCCCTTCCCCAGTAAGAAATGCATTTTACGCTGCAACCCAGTACATGTGTGTGTGTTTATAATATTACATGCTGAAATAAAAATATGATGAAATACTCTTATTACGTGTGATGCCATCAGATATTTTCTAGTCCATTCTGTTTTCTTTTTTTGCAAGGAAGAACAGAGCTATAAGCCAGAGGTATGGAGTGTGAGAGGATTCACCAGAGACAGAGTGGGGGGCATAACAGGTGTATTGACTGAAATACACTGCTAAAGGGAGCAGCAGGTAAGATAGGAGAGGTTGGCTGCAACCATGTATGGGTTAGCTGCCTGGCCAGGAATTGAATTCCTGGGGATGGCCCTAAGACTTAACCCCTAAGCCACCAGGGAAGCCCCATTCTATTCTATTTTCTATTTTATTTAAATAAAAAATAAAAAAATTATGTATTTATGCATACAGAACTGGGGCACAGGCCAGAGGTGCAGAGGCAGTGAGAAGATTCACCAGAGACAGAGCAGGGAGCAGAACAGGCAGATTGATGAAGCACACCGCTGAGGGGAGCAGAGAGTGAGACAGGAGAGGTCTGCTGTGCTGTGCGGGTCACCTTCTTGGCAGGGGATCAAACTTCTGCTGAAGCAGCAGCAGCCAGCTTCATCATGCTGTGCTTAAATCTGTTGTGCAACCAGGAAGGATCTTATTTATTTTTTTAATATTTATTTTTATTTCTGCACACAAGAACTGTGCTAAAGGTGTGGGAGGTGAGAGGATTCACCAGAGACAGAGTGGGTACCAGAACAGGTTGACTCACCGAAACACATTATTGAGGGAAGCAGTGGGTAAGGCAGGTGAGGTCAGCTCCCTGGCCAGGACTGAACACCGGCTGCAGTGGCTGGTGATAACATTATAGCGCTGACTTTCACTGTTGTGCCACCAGGAAGGCCCCTCTATTTTCTGTTTTATTTAATCTTTTTAAAATTATAGTTGCTATCCACCAAGTTAATGCTACCTTCATTGAGGCTTACCATTTTAAAAACAGTGGCCTACTGCTGTGTAGCAGCTGCTTCTCCTTAAGTGCAGAAACACATAATATCTTATTGATCTGTGCACTTAGCACCAATCACACCAGCTCCCCACCCCTTCTTTTTTTCCTGAATGAATGAGGAAGTAAGTACCTATCATGTATAAGTGAACTGATCAAAACTGAGAGCCAAACCTGTGAGGAACCTTGACCTGGTGCAGCTTATTGTCTATTAAGGAAGAAAGATTGTCAACCAATATTAAATTAATGAGCAATCACATTATAATCACAATTATAAGATTGTTGTGAGAGTATCAGGTAGATGCTACTTACGTGTAGGATCAAAGGAGACATTTCTTAGCATAGATGACATTTAAAATAACATCTAACATCCTAAAGTAGCAATTAGCCAACTAGGATTTGAGAAGTGAGGACATGAGGAGAGCATTCTCTGCAGAGAAAAGAGCACCCACTGTGAATGAATGGAGGCCAGAAGGGGTCAGGGCAAGGCAGAGGAGGACTTGGGCTCCTATAAGATCCTTCCCTACTCCCATTCTGCAAAAATGGGCTTGCACCTTGATCATTTCTGTCCCCACTTTACCATTGTACTCTCCAGTCCTCTATCCTTCATGGGTCTGGCAGGACAGTTTATTTGGGGACCGCTGACCCTACCAATGAGATTGGTTCAGGGAGGAGCAGGTGACTTGTCATCTTTATAATTAGCATATGGAGGCCCTCCCTGGTGGCGCAGCGAGTTAAAGCACAGCACTAAGAAGCTTAAGCCACTTC
>NW_004567115.1:9517708-9519618 GCF_000260355.1 Condylura cristata | reverse complement strand
TGCACATAGATAAAAGTCTCCTTGAATCAGTAATACATAAAAATGCAAAGAATTGCATTGATCAGTATACCTGGTCACCAATGTAGCTCACCAATTAGCCAGCTGAACAGCTGTGAGTTTTATTTGTGTATCTGGTACAGAAAGTGGACCAAAATGATTATAATAGTCCTTGTTAGGACTTCATAGAAAAATGCTTATGTGTCTCTTGCATATTTATGGTGTCATAAATATTTGGAGTTCTAAGGCTTCGTATATTTAGTAATTTAAGATTTACAGTATGTCTTGTTTTTTTCATTCTTTCTATATGTAATCCACAGTTTGTTCTCATTATTACTTAACAAATATATAAAAAGTGTTGCCTTTATCTTACAAACTAGAAACTTAGTTTTTAAAATAGAATTTAAGAGCCTAAGAAGTAAATGCACATTACAGATGTCCAGGTGCTGTTATTTTTGGAGTTTGTGGGGTTGGAGTGCAGGGTCCTTGGATTCACTCTGGGAAAGGTTTTCCCAGAATCCCCTGTTCAGTGGCAGGCGGTGAATTTCCCAGGTGAGTTTCTCCATGAGACAGAGCAGGTTTGTTAGGTAACAGGACAGAGGAGTAAAGGACACTTGCACAGACACAAACAGGCAGGAAAAGTTGCCCCAAAAGGGACAACTGCATGGTTGCAGGCGGGTGGACTTAGGAAAGCTGCCTCTGCTGAGGGATGTCAGTGCAGAGAAGTCTGGCCTGGTACAGGTCACAGGCAGGCAGGAGGTTACAGCCCTGTGGAGGGAGAGAGTGGGTGGAAAGAAGCACCTACCTAGGTACAGGTGGTCAGGACTGCTGCCCTGAGCCAGTACAGACACTGAACAGATATAGACTTCTTCTCTTTGGGTGGGGCTGACTCCTTGTGAGCCTTGGTTTGTTGATTTTGAATAGAATCTGAAAGGGACAGGAGAGCCGACTACTGGTTCCTCTCCTTATCTTTATCTTTCACCTTTTGGGTCTGTGCTCTAGACATCACCCTACAGCAGTCTGCGACCTACTTTGATATTATGCTTTGTTATCTAGGCCGTGGTGCCTGAGAATCTTGGTTTCTAAAGCTGGGTTAATGGCTATGCTAATCCCTTCTACCCATGAGTCAATCTTGTGATGCCTCACAAGGACTTGCCTCAGAAGTCCTTCCTCCATCACTAGGACTTGCCCTAAAGGTCCTCCAAAAGGAGAATTCAAGGAAGAGTTCTGAGGAAGTCAGTCCAGCCTTTGGTTGGGTGAATGAATAACATAACAGTTCATATCAAGACTACAGATTTCTTGCAAATCTGTAACTTCCTTAGCCATTTTTGTTATTTTCTATTTGCCTGCAGTACAGCTATTAAATGAATAGAGTTTGGGCCTCCCTGGTGGCACAAGGGATTAAAGCACAGCACTACAAAGCTATGGGCAGCCCACATGGTGCAGCAGACCTCTCCTGTCCCACCTGCTGCTCCCCTGAGCAATGTATTTTGGTCAATCTGCCTGTTCTGCTCCCCACTCTCTTTTGGTGAATCCTCTCCCTGCACCTCTGATGTATATGTACCCCAGATGTTATATGTATAAGTAAATAAATCTTTCCAAAAAAAATGAATAGAATGTAAACAGATAGGAGATGCAAGGGGGATTGACTCTATGCTTTAAAACTTGTCTATGGAGTAGGTCCTGGAGAGATACATGTGTGTGGGGTGTCCATAGAGCTTTTGATCACACCCTGGGAGCTTGTTGGGAGAGAGAGGAAAGTGGGCTCCATCTGTGTGAAATTTGCTGGGGGGCCCAGTCAGGGTGGGGAGACAACTCAGACCCAGACTGCTTAGCTAGCCCCTCTGGGAATACTTGGGCTTTCAAAAAACCACTTTGCTTTGTAGTTAGAGGTGTAGGAACTAGGGCTGTGG
>NW_004567115.1:9511531-9516540 GCF_000260355.1 Condylura cristata | reverse complement strand
TTCTTTCCCAATGGTTCGAAAGCCCCACCAGTTTCTTTGTGACTGGTTAGTTCTCATTCGCTATCAATGTCTCTGTGCCCAGACTAAGTCTCTCTGTCCCAGCCCTTATGTGAGTCCCTTTTCTTTATTGTCCTTGTCCCAGCAGGTCCTGTTGCCCCTAGTCCTAGGCGTTTGATTAGTCCCTTTTGGAATTTGTTGCCCTTATCTCTGGAGCCTCCCTGAACTCTTCTGAAGTCCCTGAAGCTGCCTCATTATCCCTAACTTGCCTTAGGACTCAGAAGTGTTGAGTTCAGTGACAGAGGTCTTTGGTTACCTCTGATAAAAGTTACACCAGAGTCCCCTTTTCAGCGTCACATGGCAGACCAAGAAGTATGCACAGATGCAGTCAGGTAAGGTTACATTTTAAAAGGGCAGGTTTAGTAGGAAAAGAAGAAAGTAAAGGAGAGTCGCCTACATAGACACAAGTGGGTGAAGAGCTGCCGCTGCTGCTTTGTAAAGAAAAAGTTATGTGAAAAGAAATGCCTATAACTACAGCAGGCAGGAGAGCTGACTTTTGCCAGGGCAAAAATTGTACTGATACAGTGAGAAGTTGGTTCCTTTGTGGAATTATTATCTATTGTTAGAGTAATTACTTTTAGGGTGGGTGTGATTAGGTTGATTTATAAGGCTCTAGATCTCCATATCCCTACCTCTGGCCTGCACCTCTGGATACTTCTGTAGCAGCCTGCTTTTTCTATAGCTCTGTACCGAAGGGTTTTTCATTTCTATAGCTGGTTTAAGAAGCTGGTGTCCATCATTTCTAACCCCAACTCCAGTTTCTGGTCTTGTGACACCTCCATCCTAAATGTTGTATTTAGCCTCTATCACCTGTGTCAGGAGGACAATCTTATCACCAGGGACAGGAAATTTGGAACCCAAGAAGGCTGTGTAAACAAATCTTGTTACTCTAATCCTTAGCCTCCTAATTGGAGGCTTACTACCCCTAGCCCAAGACCCCTTGGTGTGTTGCTTCTTCACATATTTGTCACTGTCTCAAAGTTACAAAAGTTTCCCACTCTGGTCATTTCTTAATGCCTTCATTCTTCTGTAAAGGCTCCTTCCTATGCAGCTGTAAAAATTTAATACTTTTTGTGGCCCTCCCTGGTGGCGCAGCGGGCTAAAGCCCTGCACTGAGAATCTAAAGCCGCTTCCGCATGAGTTCGATTCCTGTCTGCCCCGGAGGTGACCACATGGCGGGGCAGACCTGTCCTGACCGGCCCGCTGCTCCTCTCAGCAGTTTACTTCATTGATCTGCCTGTTCTGTTCCCCGCTCTGTCTCTGGTGAAGCCTCTCACCGCCCCTGAGCCTCTGGCCTGTACCCCAGTTCTGTATGCACAAATAAATAAATCCTTAAAAAAAATTTAATACTATTTGTATACTTTTCTTTGGATAATCTGTCTTTGCCAATATAATTTTTACACCCGAAGGATCCCCAAAAGGGAGTTTAGGGAAGATATTTTTCCTCCTCTACAATGCCATCAGGTATGTCTTCTCCCAATCCTTTCCCCCTGACACAAGTACATCCCCACCATGACCTCAGCCACAGCTCTTTAGTAATTTCTCCCACACTCCTGGTTCATTCCCAGTTTTGCAGGTGGGAAGAATGGAGTTGGCTTGGTGCTTGTTGGAAGTGAGACCTCAAGGGCAGAGACAGAACCAGGAAGAGTGCTGTTGAAGTATCCTGCTACTAAATCCAATTCCCCTTGCAAGTTGAGCAGCCTCTCCTCCCTCTTCATAACAATGGAAGGAAAGCGGAAGTAAGAAGAAAGCAAGCCAAGTAATTAAGTTACAGGGGGTAATTAGCAGGACCAGGGCTGAGGGAAAGCATCTGCCTAAAAGGAGCACTAAAAACAGCATACAAGGACAACTAGTGAGGGAAATGTAACAAACACATATTTGTGTGGGGAAGTAAAAAAGTAAAAAGCTGAATCTTACTAGCACTGGGGTAGGCAGCAAGGATGGAGCAGAAGGAGAAGGTCGCTGGGGAGAAAGAAAGCTATACACCAGAGATGGACTTAGCAGCAGCACTTGCCCTGGCCTAATATTGAGTATCGGTGCCTCAAGGGAGGGATGAGTCAGTCCCAGCAGATTCCAGTTTAGGATAAAGAAGCACTGGATAAAGGGCAAACACCCTCTCTGTGAAAAGGCTAGCTGAACATTCCAAGGTGGAATCCCAGCCCAGTGCAGGAAATAAGGAGGCCCCAACCCTTATAGAAAGACTCATTTGCATGGAGATTAAGAATAATGTGCTTTAAACTCCCTCTCCTGGGAAGTTTCAGTCAGCTATGCCACCCTTTGTTCTGTTTCAGAGATGTCAAAAGTAAGGTTGGCATGGTGCAGAAGGCAAAAGAGCCAGTGCCAGATTATAGCTGTGAAGGTCACATCATGCTGCAGGAGGCAGGAATATTTCCTGGAAACTAAAGATCATTCTGGATCATGAGTGTGACTGTAAATGCACTGGGTTTCTTGTTGCCTCAAGAAAGCGTAAGGGTCTCTATGGGGTTCTGCTCCACTGGGTCTGGTTCCTTTAACTTAAGCCCATCCACCCCAAGCTGACATTCATGGCTGTTGAAAGGATGGCTGCATCATTCAGTCCCAGTCTTCGTGGAAATAAAAAGTGATCAGAATGGGAATGGACCTAGAGACTTGCAAGCTGTTAGTGGCCAGGCCACCACTGAGCAATGCGTTGTAGAAAGATTTCCATCTTTGGGAGGAGGTTTGTGATAGGTGACTTTGATTATATGGTTTTGTGTTTGTTTTTTTAATTGTGTTAAAATATACATTACAAGTTCTGAGTCATCAGCATGGGCTGGGCATTTCTTCTGTTATTATCAGTTAGGGTTATTCATGCCACTGTAGTCTGGCGGTGGTTTGGCTGGTGCTGGATGGTCTAACATGGCCTCATTCCCATGTCTGGCACTGACTTTGGGCTGGGTGGTATATTTCCAGCAAGATACCTGGGTAGCTTGGTTTCCGAAAGCGGCACAAAGGAGAGATCAAGACATTTTGCTGATGTTCCATTGTTTGAAACAAGTTAAATGGCCAAGCACTGAATCATGTGAGAGACAGACCTCTCCTGACTTTCAGTCTGCCAGTGCTGCTCCCCACTCTGAATCCTCTTGTTACAGGGCATCCCAATGTGAATTGGGTTGCCTGTCTGTGGGTCATCACCCATGCGCTTACGGTTCAATCGTATTATGGACACACTCAAAAGGTTAAATAATGGATTTATTTATAAGGAGAAAGGTAAAGGAATAACCCAGGGAAAGAGGGAGAGAAACACAGGTTAACTAGGATGTCCTACCAGTTCTGCTGACTTGGACTCCACCGGCATGCTGAAAACAGATTGAGTGCCAAAACGATCAGCGGTGAACCACCAGGTCCCCCCAGAGCCCACATGCCGGGTTTTATCCCATCTTGGCTGCTCAGCTCCGCCCTCACGTCCCTGCGTGCTTCTTTTTGGTACTGATGGGATTTGGAGTTCCAGCATCTGGAGTAGGGGCGGAGGCCATGAAACCTATACCTGTTACACTCCCTCCCACCCCCACAGCCCAGGCAATACTGCCGGCGTGTACCCCAGCACTTGTATGCATAAATAAATAAAATAAATCTTTTTTATAAAAGAAAACCTTTGTTAAGACAACACTTTATGTACTCATTTATCTTGACCACTTTAATTTCCTGTTGCTCTGTGTGTGTATGGGAGAGAGAAAGAGAGAGGTGTCTGAAATCACAAAGGTTTAAAAGCAAAGGAAATCAAAGATATTTTTTAAAGATTTATTTATTTATTTATTTATGCATACAAGAACTGGGTGTAAGCCAGAGGTACAGGGGAGGGAGAGAGAAAGTATCCACCAGCGTCAGAATGGGGGGCAGAACAGGGTGATCTACTAGAATACACTTCTGAGGAGAGACAGGAGAGGTCTGCTGTGCCATGTGGGTCAGCTCCCTGTCCAGGGATTGAACTCATAATTCCATGGCTAGCGATAGCTTGATAGCACTGAGACTTAAAACCCTGCACTACAATGGAGGTCCAAAATCAGTTGTTAATTAGGGAACTGAAGCAGGTATTTCTTTGAGTACTGACTGAATTGTGACCTTCAGGAGGGGTAAAAAATCTCCCCCATTTGAGCACATGTGGTTCTGACTCTGTGCTATGTACTCTGCATGGTTGGCACAATCTTGGGACACTGAGCAAGAAGCAGTGCCCCTTTCAGTCCTAACACGAAAGGCATTAATCTTGGCCATACTACATCTATTCTAATTTCTAGGTCAGATAGTGTAGGCAACTTCAACATCCATGACCCCTATCAGGTCCATGAGGAAGTATGCCATTCATGGAGCTAATTGATGAATACATTTATCTATTTATTTATCCATCTAGTTATTGGGGTACATATTTATACATTATTGCATTCATTCATTTAGTACACATTTATCAAGTTCAAGATTTAAGTCAGAGGGATTGATGATAACTTATACTTCAGGGGGTGCCCAGGAAAAGGCTCTCGGTCCACAGCAGTCTCGTTAGTATGGTGTGACTCTGGAACATGAAAGGGTGCTGACCAACCCTTCTTGGTCCACCAACTTTGAACAAACAAGCTCTTGTTTTACTGAATCAAAAGCAAAATTGCTGACTGAGCCTTCTTTACCAGGAAAATTGTATTACATTTCTCTCTGTGAAATGAAAGGTTACAACAACAATATGTGACCTTAGGGCTCTAGGTCCTGATTCTGCACTATTTGCACTGTGTCAACTATTAAAAACAGGTGTCCCTGCATTCAAGTGACAGACTTTATTTGGCAAGTTTATGTGCCTTTGTGCTATAGGATGAGGATAATTTTTTAAAAAGCAAAATTCATACTTCCTGTCCTTAGGGAGCTTATTATCCATTTGGGGAAATAAAACAACTTTGCCTAGAGTTATAGACATAGAACTAAAGAACATATAATAGTAAAGGCTTTCATCT
>NW_004567115.1:9485839-9511431 GCF_000260355.1 Condylura cristata | reverse complement strand
CCCACCCCCAACCAACACCAAGTGCTTTGCAAATACTCTTTTCAAATTTGTAACAACACTTCTTCGGTGAGGAACATAATATTAAATTTTGAAGATTTATTTATTTATGCATATAAGAGCTGGGGTATAGGCCAGACAGGTGAGATGATTCACCAGATAGAGTGGGGAGCAAAACAGGTAGATCTACTGAAATACACTGTTGAGGGGAACAGCAATTGAGACAGGAGAGGTTTGCTGTGCAATGTGGGTCAGCTTCCAAGCTGCAGTGGCTGCTGATAGCTTCAGCATGTTGTTACCAGGGAAGCCCCTCCCAGAGCATTTTTTAAAAAAGATTTTATTTATGTGCATACAGAACTGGGGTGCAGCCCAGAGGTGCAAGGATGGTGAGATGATTCACCAGAGACAGAGCAGGGAGCAGAACAGGCAGATCTATTAAGTACTCTGCTGAGAGGAGCAGCAGGCGGGCCAGAAGAGGTCTGCCTCGCCATGTGGATCACCTCTGGGACTGGGGTTAGGCTGAGGCTAGCTTGCAGTGCTGTGCTTTAACTCACTGGAACTACCAGGGAGGGCCCACCAAGAGCATTCTTATTGGGGTATTTTTGCATTAGCTGCCTAGATTGCTATGGCACCAGAAATTCAAGAAGCTGGCTACTCATGCTTTACATTACTGGACTTTAAGAAGCACCCTCCTACCCCATGCCATGGTAACCTGTATCAATATTAGAACTCTCCAAGTGACTTGTGTGTTCATTGTCTCTCTCCCTTCACTAGTAAGAAAACTGCGAAAAAGGCAAGTCTTGTCTTGTTTTCTTCAAGTCCCTGATCCTTATGTAGTTCCTACATAGGCTTGCTAAATGAATGAGTGAATGGACTTCCAATTTTAGATCGTGGAGGGCATATTTTGTAACCATAGAAGTTCTTCTCATTCCCAGCTTAGCTTCTAAGCATCCAACAACTTCCCACAAGCAAACTTTTTAGTTTGATCAAAGAACTTTGGGAGGAATTGGTCAGCTAGTTATGATTTCTGCTATCTCCCCTGTTACCCACTTTTTTTGGGCTACCCTAGCCACAGAGAGACCATGGGACCTTATCAATCGCCTTGCAGAACCCAGATACACTGTGTCAGAAGTATTCTCAGAACCCTTCCAGTTTAGTAACAGTATCAAAAACGGAAATGAGGTTAGCATGGCAGGAAATGAAGTCAGTTTGGCAACCAATGCTGAAACATTGAACAATGTGGGAGTTAATGGTCTGAGTTAATAATGCAAGACATGTCCCCTGGCAGTGCACTAGAAAGAACAAATGGGCTGTGAGCTGTGCAGGGTGACTTGTGCTCAGAAAGGCAAGGTCCATGTAAAGTGGTGGTTGACTGCTTTCTTTGTACCTTGAGCAGGTGAATGTGTAGTGTAGTGCTACCCCAACCTGGGTAAGGGTTTCTCAGAGAATGAGAAAATGGCTTTGGCCAAACTCAGTATCATTTACCAAGCCTCTCAGACCTGTGCTAAGCATTTGTTACCTCTATTCCTCCTAATAATACTATTAAGCAGGTAATATTACCCATTTCAGGGAGAATAAAAAGAAAATTTAAATAACTGAAAGACCTACTAAAATTCACATGGTGTGTGTTAGAATTGATAGTCAAGGCCTTCTTTGGTGGCTCAAGGGGTTAAAGCACAGCACTGTGAAGCTATCTGAAGCCACACTAGCATGAGTTCAATCCCCTGTCAGGGAGGTGACTCACATGGCACAGCAGAGCTCTCTTGTCTCACCCACTGCTCCCTTCAGCAGTATATTTCAATTAATCCACCTCTTCTGCTTTCCATTCTGTCTCATGAATCCTCTCATCTCCCACACATCTGGCCTGTATCCTAGGTTCTTGTATACATAAATAAATAAATCTTTTTTTTTTTAAAAATGACAGTCAACTCCTTGTCCCTTTCCCATCCCAATTTGGGTCCTTTTTTCTTTTTCTTTTTAAAAAGATTTATTTATTTATGCATACAGAACTGGGAACAGGACAGAAGTGTTGAGGAGAGATTCACCAGAGACAGAGTGGGGAGCAGAACAGGCAGATGTACTGAAATACACTACCGAGGGGAGCAGCAGGTGGGCAGGAGAGATCTGCCACACCATGTGAGTCACCTCCTGGCTAGGGATTGAACTTGTGCTGCAGTGGCTGCAATAGCTTCATAGTACTGCACTTTGACCTGTTGCAGCCCCAGAGACGGCCCCCTTTTTTTTCTTTTTCTTTTTTTAATGGTCAGTGGGAAAAGGGAAAGAACAATCCAAATCTCAAGCTTTAGTGAATTATTTAGTAAGCAAATATTGATCCTATCTACTAGGATATAAAATGCTTAATCAATTCTGAAGTGTTATATATAAGTGTTTGGAATTACTCTTGTTAATGGACCACATAATAGGAAATAGAAGAGTTGATGTAGAAAGAAAAACTAATCTAGAGAAAATCTAGGTTGGTTATCAGAGATGATCAGCACACTCAAATTTCCCTGTGTCACAGCCCAGGGAAAGCTAAAAGGCATAAAAGCTAATCAACATAATACACCCATATGTGAAATAAAGACGCTGTTAATGTAAGTGAGGAATATAGTTGAGCTCATTCATCTCCTGTTTCATCCACATCTTTCTTAAATTTGTAGAAACAATGATATAATTATAACCAGAAAGAACAGGGGCCAATTACAATTATAACTCCATGTGGAAGATATTTCATATTTTCATTGCAAACTCATACCACCCCTTTTCTCCTAGATTATCAAAGCCACTTGCTGCCTCTTCCTTCCCCCTCCCCAATTCCCAAGTCATGTGCTAGCTAGGATGTTTGAATTGGCACTAAGAGAAAGAAATTAGCTTCCTGGGTGGGGTGGTTGGGAGATGTGGTCTAAAAACTGCCAACAGTTCTACTCACTTGTAGGAACTTGTCTGAAGAGTAGAGTTGACATAGAGAGACACAGACAAGAAAAGGAAGGGGAGAGAGAGAAAACCAGTCTTAGCTGCAGTTGCCCTTGAGGCTCTTTCTGTGGTTGTCTAAACTAGCTGAGTTGAGTTTCTTTAACTTGCTGCCCCAAATCTGACTGTTTACATTATTCATCCCAAATACCTTGACTATCAGTTTTCCATTGGTTGTTTGAGTGAAGTTCATTCACTCTGACCCAAGGAGAATTCTGTTCTGTGTTTCGGGGTGTGTGTGTGTGTGTGGGGGGTGTTTGTGGGGGGGGAGAGGGAGGGGTGTCCCTACCCATTTGTGGAATCTTCAGTTCTCTTTATGCTCAGGAATATTGTCTTGGTGCCTGGAGTTCCCGCTTGTCAGCTAGTGTTGGGTCATGCGGGGCCTTTCACCAGGTCACAAGTCCTGGTATGAGGAACAGACTGGGAAACCAGTATCTGTTGATATCAGTAAGCAGGTACTGGAATAAAGATAATATGCTTAGACTAACAGGAATAATGGAACCCCCCAGGCAATAACCCCTGGTGACTCCATCCCAGTTTATGTCCCTACACCCATCACCTGGGATAATCTGCTAATAAATACGAGACTGCCTTTGGATCTAGGCTGCACATTACTTCTGTATAGCCCCTCTAGGCTTCTCATTGGTCTACACAGACTTTGAGTAACCTTTCCCTCATCCCATGCCACTTCTAAAGCTGCTGTCCAGGCCCCTCCCTGTTGGCACAAGGGGTTAAAGTGCATAACTAAGTAGCTTTCTGCAGCCACTATAGCACGAGTTTGATCCCCTGCCAGGGAGGTAACCCACATGGCATGGCAGACTTCTGTTTTATTCGCTTCTCTTCTTAACTGTGCATTTGATCAGTCTGCCTGTTCTGCTCCCCACTGTGTTTCTGGTGAATCCTCTCACGGCCCCCCAACTCTGGCCTGTACCCCCGTTCTGTATGCATAAATAAATAAATCTTAAAAAAAAAAAAGCTCTCCTCAGTGAGGAGACACCCATTCTCTCCTGGGAAGTTTGTCTTTTTCCCTTCCAGCAATGTGTTTTCAGGGACCATAAATAATGGTACTCACTTGGTGGAAATATAGTTAGTTGTCCTTTTAAAATGCGCTTGATCTGTTTAAAAAATTTTTTTTCTTTCAATTCACTAAAACTGTTTTTGGGCAAACCTAAATGAATAGACGTTAAAGCCCTGGAATTAGAGTTGGGACACAGGTTTGAAATATGACTATATTTCTTTGGGCTGGCTGTGTGAACTTGGGCAATTTTTTTTAAAAAACTCTCTTTTATATGTTAAATCAAATAAATATGTTCAAGCATCCAGTCCGGTAACTGGTACACATTGCATGTGCAGTAATCTTCATTAAGTAAACAATTTAAAGAAGGAATTGAATCCTAGTGGCCCTGTTTTAGTCTCCTATATGGATAATAAAATTTCTTTTGGTGTATTCTTATTCCAGAGACCAAAGGTCACCCCCCTCTCTCATTTGTTCAAAGCCCTAGGAAAGCAGATTTGTTTAGCAGAGTTACTGTGATATACCAGTGATAGTAAAAGGAAGTTTTTGTTGAAACTCTGGGGATATTTACAGTTTCTATAGTGAAAGGGAAGATTCCTGGGTTAATGAGTTAATTCATCCTCAGAAACTACTAATATCATGAATGCAAAGACAAATTTGCCATCAAATTATCATAATACACTTAAAAGTTAAATATACTTATAAAAGGGCCCTCCCTGGTGGTGCAAGGGGTTAAAGCACAGCACTCTGAAGTGAGCTTCAGTCACCTCGCAAGTTCGATCCCCAGCCAGGGAGGTGTCCCACATGGCGTGGCAGACTTCTTCTGACCCACCTGCTGCTCCCTTCAGCAATGTACTTCATCCATCTGCCTGTTCTGTTCCCCACTCTGTCTCTGGTGAAGCCTCTCACCACCCCTGCACCTCTGGCTTGTACTCCAGTTCTGTATGAATAAATTAATCTTTTAAATATATATACAGTTATGCTGGATTATTTGTGTTCTTTTCCCAGCCCCTTGAGGAAATTAATTACATTTGACTGGAGAAATTCAACAACTTTGCCAATCCAAAAAAAATTAATGAAACTCTTTATAGGGATAGAAAAAATAGGGGTGTAAAAAGGGGGTAGGTCTGGACCTCAATCATGAAGACTTTGGCCTTTCCAAGACAATCTTACTATAGTAGTGTTCATTTATAAATCAATAAATATATTTGCTGAGGGAACTTCTAAAATCTTTAAGTATTGCTATCGAAATGATGGAAGGCTATTTTCTTTTATAGAAATGGATTTTATTTTTATTTATATCCCCCAGATATAACTGACATATAATATTTTTATTAGTTAAGGTGTACAATACAATGATTTTGTTAGTGTGTTGACTGATGGGCATGCTGTGATCCCCAAACTCACATGTTCTAAAGAGGCCTACCATCCACCACACAAAGGCAAAATATTTTTTTAGTGCAAAAGAAATTTAATAGGATTCATGTGCATAGTTTCCCAACAGAATACACAAAGTTAACCATGCTGTCATGGGTAAACAGGGTTGGCCCAAAGTAGGGTCATGAGGCCTAAAAGCTTGCCACAAATCTAAGGCACCTTCTGACAGGGAATCATAGGAAAGGGCAAAAGGAAGTAGGTAAGTCTGGGATAAAATGAGCAAAATAAAAGTGCAAATCAGGGTAATGGCTGCTATTGTCAGCCTCCCCATGGGTCTCTCACTCATGTCTCTTCCAAGTGTCTCTACATGTCTTCACTCCATGTGTCTCTTTCATGTCACCCAAGACCCTGATGCAAGCCCAAAGCTGAGAAGGAAGTAGAATTTCTTCATATATATGAAGAAATATGTGTGTGTACGAATATGTATATGTGTGTATGTATGTGTGTGTATGTATGTGTGTGTATGAATAGGTGTGTATGAATATGTATATATGTATGCATGTGCATGTGTGTGTATATACGAGTGTGTGTGTGTCTGTGTGTGTGTGTGTGTGTGTGTGTGTGTATGCTCCATATGTCTCCTCCAAGACTCCTCTCCAAATCTGTTCTCCCAGCCTTCTTCAATTTCTTCTCCTGGCTCAGCTCCACGCTTCATTGGGTGGGGCAGGGAACATGGAACTGCCTGTTTTTATGGATATCACACTCTGTAACTACACACACACATATATATAAATGCAGTAAAAAGGTTACCATCAAGGGGTTCT
This sequence comes from Condylura cristata, assembly GCF_000260355.1. Taxonomy (NCBI): domain Eukaryota; kingdom Metazoa; phylum Chordata; class Mammalia; order Eulipotyphla; family Talpidae; genus Condylura; species Condylura cristata. The sequence goes on along the minus strand of NW_004567115.1, from coordinate 9,505,248 downwards.
AAAACATACTTTATAATCCTGGCAACTTTCCTATTAGGATCTGTTGCTGTGTCTCCTTGACTCCTTGACTTATGTTCATTGGTTATGAAATTTTCTTTGGATTTTTATCCCATACTGTATAATTTTTTTTTAAGACTCATAATTAGATTAAATTCAGATGCTGGCCCTCCTCCCTGGTGGTGCGGCGGGTTGGGGCACAGCACTGAGAAGCTAAGGCCACTTCCGCATGAGTTCGATTCCCGCCTGCCCCAGGGGGGGCCACGTGGGGTGGCAGACCTCTCCTGACCCGCCCGCTGCTCCCCTCAGCAGTGTACTTCCTCGATCTGCCTGTTCTGCTCCCCGCTCTGTCTATGGCGAAGCCTCTCGCCGCCCCTGAGCCTCTGGCCTGTACCCCAGTTCTGTATGCACAAGTAAATAAATCTTTAAAAAAAAAAATTCAGATGCTATTCCAACTAGTGGCAACTTCCGTGGATACCAGGACCTTCTTAAAGGTTCTGCTCACTCAGCACAAACAGATTTGTGCAGGTTTTGTTGGGACCCTAGAGGATATTGCGTAATTTTCTGGCCAACAACCAGTCTCAAGCTTGACCTCCTCCTTTAGACTTGGCCAATGTTCAAGTCTAATGGACATTGTCCTTTCTAAGCCAGAAATGTGGACTTTCCCTTGGTGTCTAAGTAAACACTTTTTCCATTGAACTAGGCTGCCATATAAGTAAGATATCCCTGTTGTGGAGAGCACATTATGCAGAAAATCCCTAAACTGCCTTGCAATTCCAATAAAGGGAGCAAAAATCAGTGTGGGTGAAGTTCTGATTTCTGGAGGAAGTGGTGCTGAGTCTCTTGTTGGAGAGATTTACTAGTGGTTGTGTTTGAGTTCTTCCCAACAATCACAGTCAGTCCTAACCAACCCCCTTCATTGAACACCAAACCCAGTCAGCCCTCACCATGGCATACCTTTCCTTTCCCATTTGGCCCAAAGTAGTCTAAAGCTCACAGTGCCAGGTGTAATGGCTCTTACTGTGCAGTTCCTGTTCCCCGCAGCCCAAATTCAGATCTGGATGGAGCCTCAAGATCAGCTGGGAGTATTTTGAGAATAACATGGCATTGGCTTTCACCCATCATCAGGGCCTGAATGAAGATAGTGACAGCAATGGAAGAGGGAGAATTCCAGACTAGGTAACTTACTGTTCAACCAGGTTCAGGAATTAGTTTTTACTTTAAAAAGAACTTCTCCTGTCTTGTCCACTGCTCCCCTCAGTGGTGTACTTCATTAGTCTGCCTGTTCTGTTCTCCACTTTGTCTCTGGTGAATCTTCTCACAGCCCCTGCACCTCTGACCTGTACCCCAGTTCTGTATGCATAAATAAATCAATCTTAAAACAAACAAACAAGCAATTAAATAAAAAGGAGCTAAAAAGATTTACATTAAAATGCCAACAGAGGCTCCCTTGGTGGCGCAAGGGGTTAAGCCTCAGCACTATGAAGCTATAGGCAATCATTGCAGCATGAGTTCGAGTCCTGCCAGAGAGCAGACCCATATGGCACAGCAGATCTCTCTTGTCTTGCCTGCTGCTCTCCTCAGCAGTGTATTTCAGTCAATCTGCTTGTTCTGTTTCCCACTCTGACTCTAGTAGATCCTATCGTCTTCCACACCTCTGGCCTGTACCCTATTTCTAATATGCATAAATAAATAAATCTTAAAAAAAAAATGTTGACAGAGGGTTTTACCTTAATGGTGGGATTATAGTTGATTTTTCTTGTGCATCATCCTACCAAATAGTGTTAACTTTTCCTTTTTGAATTGGTTTTCCAATCACAAAAATAATATAAGCTCATTGCAAAATCTTCAGATCACATAGATAAATACATGTAAGAAGTAAAAGTGCCAGGTTACCCAAGGTATCTTTTTTACCACTGATAAAATTTTATGTGTATACATGCAAGCATACATATATTTAAATAATATGTATTTAAATATGACCAGTTTTTTCCTTTTCACACTTTGTTGAAGACTTTGATGTCAACTGTCTAGTTCTTCTAAATTACTTTTATTATTTCATAACATGAATTTATCAGTAATTTGAGTGCTTTTTTTTAGAAGAAGTTGCTGCCTTTTATTAATGATATGGCTCATTAATCTTAATCAAAAGATTAATATTCAAAGATTAATGTTCAAATCTCATTTTGGTTGAATACTGTGAAAGCAGAGAAATCATATTTTCTCATCATTATCATTGTTAAGAAGAAAGTCAAGGCCATTACTACTATTCCCCTCTAAATTGTATTAAGAAATTAATGTAGCTTAACTGGACCCAATTTACTTTCTGGGTTAAATAAATAATATTAGGGGACATCCCTGTTGGCCTAGGGGTTAAAGTCTCAGCATAGAGGGCTGAGTTCAATCTCCTGCCAGGGACTAAACCCACATATGGTAGAGCAGACCTTTCCTGTCTTGTCCACTGCTTCCCTTTGCAGTTATTTCAGTAAATCCTCCAGCTCTGCTTCCTTACTCCATCTCTGACGAATCCTTTCACACCTCTCCCCCCACCCCCCAACTCTGGCCTATATTCCAGTTCTTCTACACTAAAAGTAAAGTCTTTTAATAAAACCCTAAGTAATAGTAGAAGGTTATCAATTGTTGAAACTAGCAATAGGTACAATCCACATATATATGATTTTGAAAATAATTTAATATGCCATCTTCACCATACAAGTATACCCTGGTATTATTCTTTTAAATATAATGAAGTAAATCCTTTGAAGACCAAAATAACCTGTGGGCTATGAAGTTGGTTTTAACTTTTTCCTTTCTTTTAAACAATGTAGAACACAATGCTTCAACAAGTAGGGCAAAGTCTGTTTATATGAAATCTGCATTCTGTTACTATACCACATCTAGAACCCAGGGGAAGTGAATTAGGCAGGAATGGTAATCATAGTAATTAAACAATCCTGTAACATTGTGAGAAGTTGGTTTGCAACACCAAAAGTCTTCATTTTCTTTTCATTGTGTTTTGTGTGAGAACAGCACAAAATGGGAACTTCTGGACTGTCAACAGCAGCAATACATAGTTTTCTCATAAATCCTCCATGCCAAAACCACTTATTGCCTTGGGGGTGTCTTTCTGGATGTGAAGGCTGACCAGAGATTTGTTGTGATATCTTTGCCATGAAATCACTTTTAAGTGAGATTACCAACTGCAGATTCCTCAGCACCCGTGACACTGCTGTGATCCATTCAAAACATAAGCTAGAAGTCAGATACACAGTATCCTTGCTTGCACACTATGAACAAACAGGCTCACACAGACACCCTGAGTCACTGGGCAAGAGGCCTCCTATGAATACCAACTCTGAATATATTTTCTCATTAATCAATATTCCACTTACTTCAAACCTTTTGCAATTATAAAGTATACTGCATTCAAAATTATTGCATTACATCCCTGTGTGCATGCCTATTCTTTAGGATTAATTTAGAGAAGTCAAATTTCTGGACAAACTATATCTACTTAAATTCTGGATAGAAATTGCAAAATTGCCCTTACAAATGGCTTACTAATTTATTTGCTGCTCATCAGTAAAATAGAGCACCCAGTCTCCCATTGTGTTGTCAGTAATGGATATTACTGGATTTTTAAATTGGAAACTACCCACCCCCATGATACTGTGTTGTTTTAATTCCTATTTCTCAGATTACTACAGAGGAATATAATATGAATAATATACTCATATATTGTAACATTCTTTTCATATCTTTATCAGATATTTATATCTCTTCTATAAATTACATCTTCATTATCTTTTACGATTTGGCACTGTATGTTCTTTTAAAAATACCCTGTGTATTAGCAGTCTGGATGATTATAAGCATTTCAAATGTATTTCTCTGATTTATTGTTTTGTTTTCTGTTTTGTGAATGTGTCCTTATCTCCATAGTTTTTTACTTTCATGCAATAAAAACTATCAAATATTTCCTCTATGCTCCCCTGGCTATTAATAAAACCTTCCATTATAAACTCAATTTATAATAATATTTCACATATTCTTTTTTTAAAATGTTGGACTCTTCAATCTGTCTGGAATTGTTATTTGTATATGAAATAGAATATAATTTAATTTTACATCTAAAAACGCAGTTGCCTAATATTATGTACCAAATACTCATTCCAGTTCACTCATTTGAAAGTACCATCTTCATTGTAAACTAAATATATTTTCCTATGTACAATTTGTTTTCAAATTGTCTTTTCATTTCCATTCCATTGTCCATTTCTGCAACTATACCATATTGTGTCAATTACTAGTGCCTTTTCCTATAATGTACTTTCTGATAAAGCAACTCTCACACCTGATCATTGTTTAAAAAATGATCCTGGGGCCTCCCTGGTGGTGCAGGAATTTCTCAACACTATTAAGCTATTTCCAGCCACTGCTGCATGAGTTGGATCCCTGTCCAGGGAGATATCCCACATGGTGCAACAGCAGACCCCTCCTGTCTTACACCCTGCTCCCCTCTGCCATGTATTTTGGTGGATCTACCTGCTCTGTTTTCTACTCTGTCTGATGAATCCTCTTTCTCTCTCACACACATCCAGTTTTCATATGCAGAAATCAATAAAAGTAAATCTTTACAAAGATGTTCTTTGCTGCTCCTGTGCATTTTTTTCAAAGTTCAAACATTTTAAAAAAAAGATTTATTTATTTATGCATACAGAACTGGGGTACAGGCCAGAAGTGCAGGGGCAGTGAGAGGATTCAGCAGAGACAGTGTAGGGAGCAGAACAGGCAGATTGACAAAGTACACTGCTGAGGGGAGCAGCGGGCCAGATGAGAAGTCTGCTGTGCCATGTGGGTCACCTCCCTGGCCAGAGATGGAACTCATGCTGAAGTGGCTGGGCCAACTTCATAGTAGTGCTGCACTTTAACCTGTTGCACCACCAGGGAGGGTCCCAGTTCAAACAATGTTTGGAAGCAGGTAAAAAGGAAGATCATATGATCGAATAGATGTCAAAAAACATTTGATGAAAGGGAACATTCACAATATGGAATCTTGTATGCTGTTTCTTGAAAGAAGGGAGGGAGAACTAGGGAGAGAAAGATCTAATTGTATCCAAATGGAAAGATCTCTGACTCAAATGAACAAGGCATAAGATAGAACAAGTTTATCTTTGATTCTCTTAAGGAAAAGAAAAGCTATATACATATATGTCTATGTACACAAATATGTATGTATATGAATTCAGAAACCTAAGTCTAGAGGGATACATACTTAACTGTCATGGTTTTTATTTCTAAGAAGGGGAATGGGGGTGTAGGATTGTGCTGGATACTGTGGGGTATTATCCAGATGTTCCTTTTTAGGACCAAAGCACTTCTCTCAGTTGCCAGGAATGTTGCCTGTTGACAGCTTATGCAAAGTGCCTCTCCAGGAATTGTCTTTAGCTGTTTGCGGCTTCTTTGCCAAGTTTAGCAGTACCACCCTACCCCCTATCCACCCCCACCCCACGGACAAATTGTTTCCAATGACTGGTATTTCATCATATTTATTCATTTTTATTAAACTTTTAAATTTTCTTACAATGTTGCTCATTTTGTATAATATTTGATTTCTCACCTCAGGTGGAGCTTCCATAATTCTCCCACCATCATAGCACCTGTGAGCCATCATCATAGATCCTTGTGCTTTTCCCTCCGTTTTTTTTTTTTTTAAAGATTTATTTCTTGGGCCCTCCTTGGTGGTGCAGTGGGTTAAAGCACAGCACTAAGAAACTAAAGCTACTACAGCATGAGTTCGATCCCACCTGCCCGGGAGGTGACCACATGGCGCGGCAGACCTCTCCTGACCCACCCGCTGCTCCCCTCAGCAGTGTACTTCGTCGATCTGCCTGTTCTGCTCCCCACTCTGTCTCTGGTGAAGCCTCTCACCCCCCCTGCACCTCTGGCCTACACCCCAGTTCCTGTATACATAAAGAAATAAATCTTTTTTTTTAAAGATTTATTTATGCATACAGGAACTGGGGTGTAGGTCAGAGGTGCAGGGGGGGTGAGAGGCTTCACCAGAGACAGAGTGAAGAGCAGAACAGGTGGGTCTACTGAAATGGAGAGGTCTGCTATGCTGTGGGGATCAGCTCCCTTGACAGGGTTTGAACTTTGCTACAGTGGCTGTGGATAGCTTCATAGTGCTTAAAACTTTACCCCTTATGCCACCAAGGAGGGCTCCTTTTCCCTGTTTTGACTGACCCCTGCTATGTACCTCAGACCTATAGTTTGCCTGTAGGTTTTGCAATTACTGGTTATTTTTGCAGGGAAAATGCATATGTTCCCTTTGCCTCAGTATGGGACAATTCTGAAGGGCCACCATAGCTTCAAAGCTCCAAGTTTTGCTGCAGTTTCAGTTGCAACTATATTGCAACCTAACTGCTCTCTATGCAGCTACATTGAAACCTAACTTCTCTCTATGCCTAATCTCACTTTTCTTACTTCCTTTATAGATGTTTCTGGGAGTACTTCCCAATAAATCACCCATACACAAATGTGTCTCAGAGTCCATTTCCTGGGGGCTACAACAAAGAGTGATAAATTATTGGGCGGCAGAGTATCAGGTGGATAGGGTTTTCACATTTTGTTCTTCTATGTAAACTGGCATAATTCAGAAAAATATGTTGTATAATTTAAAATATATGTTCAAATGTTAGCCATTAAATAGAAAATATAATGACCATGTGAGCTTACTGTTTAAAAAGAATCCCATGCCCTGTGCCTTCCCACCCATTAATCTCACTACCGTAACACAAGTCATTTCATTTCTACATACTTCCCTGAGTGGAGATCACAATCAGCCACATTTTTGCAGAGTTTGCAACCACATAGTAATGCAAAGATTTCACTGCTATATAAAGATGATTTTTAAAAGCAAGGCACAGTTGAAGCAGAATGGGTGTTCTGAGAACTATGAGTGCCTTTGTCTCAACCTTGGGTCCAGAATAGATGAGTTAGTTGTATTAGCTGAGAAAGGACATTGCTGGAGGATGTTTGTTTAACCTGGCACAGCTCAGGCCAAAGCACCAGGACTGAAAACCAGCGTCAGAGCTCCTATTTCCTAGTGCAGTGGTCTTACCACCACAGAGACTTGTCATTTTCTAGGGGCTTGTGTTCTTTGAAAAGGGATTTCCTCCAGATGAGTTTTGCAGCCTCTATCCTCTGAGTAGGGCAGAAGGATTTTAGCCTTTGGGAGGGGACGGGAAAGGGTAAACCAGTCCAAAGCACCTGTGGTCATCTCAAGGAAGTAGCCCTGGTTCTTAGCTGCTCAGGAGTCTCTCCTTTCCCTCCCAACTTTCCTCCAGAGTTTTATTTTCAAATTTCTCTGGGAACTGATCTCCAAAGTTGGGAAACACTGTCCCACTAGTTTTTCTTACATATTCAATTCTATATTCAGAAGTCAGGATTTCTGTTGACTAGAGAGTTGTTAGTCACAAGTAGGATAGTTGGAAACTTCCCTCCCAAAAGAGGAACTTCAAAATGGAGGCTTCTATTTTGCTGATCTGGGACAATGTGTTTTATTCTGCACAAAAAAAAAAAAAAAAAAAAACCCTCACACCACCCTACATTGAGAAAATAAATGTGGAGGAGGATGTGGAGAAATTGGAACGTGTGTGTGTTGTTGAAGGGAATGTAAACTATTACAGTCAGTGTGGTAAGCAGTGAGGCAGTTCCTCAAAAAATTAAAAATAGAATTACCATATGATCCAACAATTCCATCAGCTTCCGGGTATATACCTAAAATAATTGAAAGCAGGGAGTCAAAGAGCTATTTTCACATCCATGGTAATAACAGGTTTATTAACAATAGCTAAAACATGGAAATAACCGAAGGGTCCATCAACAGACTGTGGTACGTGCACATAAAGGAATATTATCTAGGGTTAATCATGCTAAGTAAAAAAAGTCAGTCATCTGGCCCTCCCTGGTGGCACAGTGGGTTAAAGCACAGCCCTGAGAAGCTAAAGCCACTTCCGCATGAGTTCAATTCCCGCCTGCCCTGGAGGTGACCACATGGCGTGGCAGACCTCTCCTGACCCGCCCGCTGCTCCCCTCAGCAGTGTACTTCGTCAATCTGCCTGTTCTGCAGATTGTGGTGAAGCCTCTCGCTGCCCCGAGCCTCTGGCCTGTACCCCAGTTCTGTATGCATAAATGAATAAATCTTTAAAAAAAAAAGTCAGTCATTAAAAAGACAAGTACCATTTGACCAAACTTTATATGAGCTATCTAAAGTGGACAAATTCAATGCCCCCTGTGATGGCTTAGGTTTTAAATTTTAGTGCTACCACTGCTGTGGACTTAGTTCAGTTTTGTCCAGGAAGCTGACTCACATATGGCTCAACAAACCTCTCCTTTTGTGCTTACTGCTCCCCTTAGCAGTGTATTTCAGTAAATCTGCCTCTTCTGCTCCCCATTCTGTCTCTGGTGCATCCTCTTTCCCCCTGAACCACTGGCCTACACCTCAGTTCTTCTATGCAAAAATTAAAAAAAATTATAAAGTGGGCAGATTCATAGGAACAGAAAGTTGAATGGTGGTTGCTGGGAGAGGAGAAATGGCAGCTGGTATTTATTTTAAAGTGTATTTATTTATGCATACAAGAACTGGGGTACAGGCAGAGGTGCAGGAGGTGAGAGGATTACCAGACACAGACAGAGCAGGAGCAGAACAGGCAGATCTGCTGAAATACACTGATGAGGGGAGCAGTGGGTAAGACAGGAGAGGTCTGCCATGCCATGTGGGTCACCTCCCTGGGTGGGGATCAGACACTTGCTGCACTGGCTGCAGGTAGCTTCATAGTGCTGCAGCTTAACCCCTTGCACCACAAAGAGGGCCTGAGAGTTGTTATTTAATGGGTATAATTTCAGTTTTGCTAAATGAGAAAATTCTGAAGCTGAGTTGCAAGACTTATAAAATGGACAAATGTTAAATTTTATGTTATCTGTTGTTTACAATTAAAAAGAAAATATAAAAAATCTAAATGAACAGGTCAAAAAGCAAATTAGATATAAATGAAGAAGAGATTAATGTAAAATATGCATCTTTAAAAATTATCAGACTACAGTACAAGGACATGAATAATGCAACGATAAGGCTTAACATGTTGACAACTGGGTTCCAGAAGAAAAGAACAGAGAAACTGGAAAAGAGATAACATTTAATGAGAAATGCTTAAGATTTCCAGAATTGATGAAAAATATGAATCTTCTTAGAAATCAGAATAAGAGGGCTCTTCCTGGTGGTGCAACAGGTTAAAGCACCACATTATGAAGCTCTTTGAAGCCACTGCAGCACAAGTTTGATTCCCCGGCCAGAGAGATGAACCACATAGTGTGGCAGGCCTCTTCTGAACCTCCTGCTGCGACCCTCAGCAGTGTACCTTGTCAGTCTGCCTGTTCTGCTCTCTATTCTGTCTCTGATGAATCCTCTCACCCCCCACACCTCTCTCCTATACCCCAGTTCTATAAGCATAATTAAATAAGTCTTAAAAAAAATCAGAACAAGGGTCTCTCTGGTGGCACAGGTGTTAAAGTCTCAGTGCTATCAAGCTATCACCAGCCACTGCAGCCTGAGTTCAATCCCCAGCCAAGGAGGTGACCCACGTGGTGCAGCAGACCTCTCCTGTCTTATCCGCTTCTTCCCTTCAGCAGTATATTTCAGTCATTCTGCCTATTCTGTTCCCCACTGTCTCTGGTGAATCCTCCCACCCCTCATACTTCTGGCCTGTATCCCAGTTCTGTATGCATAAATAAATAAATCTTTAAAAAAAGAAAGTAAAAAGGATAATTGATTTTTAATAGTGATATCTAGGGGGATACAGAGCCTAGAATGGTTGTTAGTTCATTTCCATTTATGAGGGTAAGTTTATTTCTCCTTGTTTAGTCTGAGCACTACCACTGGGAAGGCCCACTGTGATGGCCTGAGTTCCATCCTTGGCCAGGGAGATAACAGTTATGGTGTGACAGACCCCTCATGCTTCAGCCACTGCTCCACTCAGCAGTGTATTTCAGTAGATCTGCCTGTTCTGCTCCCTAGTAGTCTCTGGGGAGTTCTCTCATACCTCTGAACCTCTGGCCTGCACTCCAGTACCATGCAAAAATAAATAAATAAAATCTTTTAAAAAGATATTCCCTCCTAAAAAAAGGAACTCTCCTGCACTGCTGGTGGGAATGAAAACTAGTACAACCATTATGGAAAACTGTTTGGAGTTTCCTCAAACTGCTTAACATGGAGCTTCCCTACGACCCAGCAATCCCACTCCTAGATATCTACCCAAAAGACACAAAAACACTGATTGAAAGAGATACCTGCACCCCCATGTTTATTGCTGCTTTATTTACAATTGGAAAAACATGGAAGCAGCCCAAATGCCCAAAAGTCGATGACTGGATAAAAAAGATGTGGTACATATATACACTGGAATATTACTCAACAACCAAAAATAAGAAACACATGTCTTTTGCAGCAACTTGGATGGAGCTGGAAAAGTTCATGCTTAGTGAGATAAGCCAGAAAGAGAAAGAAAAATACCAGATGGTTTCGCTCATAGCAGGAGTATAATGGACCAGGTGAGAAAATAATAAGAATAATGAACAGCCATATACCAGAGACATTTTGTAGGGGTGGAGTGGGGAATGGGATCAAAAATGGGGGGGGAGGGAGGTGCACGGGACTATGGTAATGGCATATGGGTGACTCGGTGATGGGAAACTCACGGGGATTACAATTGAGAAGAAAAAAAATGTACAAAATGATATAAAAACAAACTATTATAATTAAAAAAAAATTATTCCCAACACACCATGGAGATCTTTTCAATTAGGGTTTCCAACTATTTAGCAGCTCAGAAGCTCTCCAATGTACTTAGTTATATTATCTCATTTAGTCTCTGAGAGAAGTCACTGTTAACACTCAGACAGTGCCAATCACTTTTCTAGGTACCTTGGTTAGTTTTATACATTCTGACAAATGTTGATTGAAAGTCTACAGGCTCCCTCTGAGTCCAGCATTTTTTTCTGTTTCTGAGCAGAGAAAGATAGGCTTCAATTTTTTTATCTCCTGGAGCTTTCTCAGGAACTCCAGACTACTAATTGAATATTGCTGCTAGAAAGCCTAAATAAGTATCTTAATGTGTCAAAAAATCAAGTTCTTGACTTAGTTTCTTTCATTTTGCTTGCCTTGTAGTCTTTTGTATCTCCTTAATGATCATACATGGGAGGAATTCAATAAATGAGTGAACAGAGGAAATGCTGCTTAGGTTTATTTATCAGAGATTCTTTGGTGGCTCATGGTAAAACTTGAGACTCTGTTATATTGTGGGGAGAGAGTGGGAAGAAGTAGTAATTGGGCAGCACACTGTGGGTTCGTGCAAGGGAAAAAATTGAAGCAAATACAAAAGCTTCAATTGACCTAATCTCACAGGAGAAAGGAGACAGCAAGCTTGGGATGCTGAGTAGGAATCAGCAGACATTACAAGGCACTGGGAGCCCTGACCCTGTGGCTGTGACTGCCCATCTTCTGTCCACATGGAGTCTATCAGATACCCTGCTTCCCTCTGCTGATCACTCCAACTCAGGGTTCCATGAGAAACCTAGGCAGGTAAATGATCCTCACTGAAGACCTGGAGGGGAAAGCAGTTTCCTTCTGTGTTTCAAGGTTCATCTTCCAGAGGGAGGGGACTGACCGGATTAGGCAAGCTGCTGGAACTGGGGCTGGAGAGGCAAGATGAGGCCTGGCCTAAGTGACTTCTTTTCCTCTTGGGAGTCCTCAGGCTACCTCTTGTCTCTCCCTATAGTTCTGGTAAATTTCTCCAACAATCCAGGACTTCTGCCTGCTTTGAGAGTCTTCTAGAAGTTCATAATTCTTCCCCTCACCCCCTGACGTTTTTAAGCCTTTTTTTCCAACAGATACCCAAGGCTGGTTCAGTCCTCTTGGTCACTCAGGGGCTCATCTTCAGACTGGCTAATGGAGTATGATTTGCGGATACATGTTGAATTCAATATCCTCCTTTGGGTATGTTTTAGCTTCCACTGACTTTTGCCATAGTAATTATAGCAACCACAGTCTGCTCGGGGGCCCTTTACAATTACACAGGCAAACAGAGGGAATTCTTAAGGAAAATCCAAAGTTGCTACAACTGCTCTCCCTACCAGATCCAAGTCCTCTGTACTGGCCTGTCTGTAACTATTCAGTGATAATTATTTCCTGGTTTGAATTCTTTCTACAACCCATGCTGAAATTGAATACCCCAAGGGAAAAGGAAGTTCCCCTCACCCCAACCCTGATGGTCCCCACCCAGGGAGGTGCACTGTCGTTCACCTGGCTGCTAGAGAGAAAAACCTACTTCACCTTTACTCTTCCTTCTGCTACATTCCTCATTCTATCTACCAGCAAGTCTTGTTGCCTCTGCAAAATAAGGTCTAGAATAAACTACCCTCTCTCTTTGACTTAGTGACAACTGGGGTCATCCTGGACAACCACAGTCTTGTGCTTATGGATTATCCCTCTAATCCTGTTACAGGTTATTCTCCTTATAGGAGCTGGGGACATCTTTTAAGGATAAGCCAAATCCTGGGCTCATAATCCTACAAAGTGTCCCACTGAACTTGAGATAGGTTTTTATAAGTTTTATTATTTGAAAATCCCATACTAGAGCAAATGTCTCTGAAAATATCACAAATACTTTAAAAAAAAAGATTTTATTTATTTATGTGTGCAAGAACTGGGGTACAGGCCAGAAGTAGGGGGTGAGAGGATTCACCAGAGAGAGCAGGTAGCAGAACAGGCATACTGACAAAGTACACTGCTGAGGGGAGCAGCAGGAAAGACAGGAGAGGTCTGCTGCTCCATGTACATCACTACCCTGGTCAGGGGTTGAACTCATGCTTCAGTGGCTGCAGACTGCTTTGTAGTGCTGTGCCTCAACCCCTTGCACCATCAGAGAGGGCCTTCACAAACAATTTTTTTTTCTTCATGCAGAAAATTAGAAGTAGGGGGAAATTTTTACACAGCAGTAGCTATGAGCCTGATTTTATTCTCCCATTTTTTTTCTTTTTTTCATTCCTTTTTCCTTTCTGCCATGGGAATAGCCACATTAGGATGAAACCCTGATCTGTATATATACACTGTATTTTATAGAGATCAGTAAAGGTGTTTGTGATACAATATCACAAAAGCCTTATCTCTTCCTTGTATCTCATGTTCAGTTTTAATAGAAACACATTTCCTTACAACACTAAAATAAACAAAGGGCGAAGAGAATGTTGTTAAGGTAAAACACAGGGTATAAACTCTGGCCAGTGCCTGGCTAATTGTTAATGAAGGAAGGTAGAAAGCAGATTGGAATGCTTCTTGTAATTAGCTTCATTACTCATTTCCCTCTTCCCAAGCTCCCTCCCTATCCCCTACCCCTCCAAAGACATCCTCCAGTGAATCTTTTTTCGTTTTCTCTAGAGTGTCCCATTACCCTAGGCTGGTAACACATTTTAAACTTCCACATTGCCAAGATTCTGCCTAAGTTTGCTCCAACCACACATCTTACAGCTTCTCCCTCAGCCACATGGCCTGGTCTGTTCTTTCAGCTGCCATGCTGGTTTCCATTGTACAGCCATGGGCTTCATTTGGCAATGGTTGAAATGCTCTGTGAAGATTTCCTTGGGGTTGGTTCCTTTATCCCTAGGCTTCAGTTCAGTACTATTGCTCCATAATGATGGTTACAGAACAGCGATCATCTATTTTGCCCATATACCTGTCATCCGGGAAGGGTTTGCTCGGAAAGGCAATTGTTTGCCCCATGCAGCATTGTCTGGGGAAAGCCATCTGAGAACCAAGAACTTGCTTCTAAGGGACTCGGTGACACTATTTTTGAGTTGCTGCTGGTGATCTCTGTGAGATACACCAACTCTGGAGGGAGTTGTTCCAGTAGCTGTGTTTCCAGGAAAATGTCCCAGAAGACTGTACTTGTCACAAGTACACATAGCATCACTCCTGTTGTACTTTACTAGTGAGCAAGTACAGACCTGTCCAAGTTCACGTGATGGGAGCACAAATTCCATCACTGGAGGGGAAATGGCAGGGCTCTGAAACAGCACTCAAATGTGGAAATAGTGCTTTTCTGGATAATTCTCTATACTACCTGCTATCTCTCCCTGCTCAGAGTAGCCTTCCTAGACTTCCCCATGTTCTCCAGTGGTGAGGGCCACACTATCCATGTTCTATCACAAGGTCTTGACGTGGGGGAAAAAATCCTGAAAAGTCAGGATATTCCACAGCTGGTTCCTGCTGGATTCTTTTCGTTTATAGCCGTTTCCAAGAAGTATGGTTTGTTTTTGGCCATTTTCAAGAAGCATAGCAATGTCCAAATACACATTCTATGTAAAATCAATAATTACTTGATTGGATTGATTGGTTCAATAACAGCAGCATTATACACAGAATGGCACAGTACGTTATAAAATAATTAATATTCCTCTGCTTGAGAGAGCTGGCACAAATCTAGGTCCCACAATACCAAGAGACATGTCACGGTTCAAGAATTCTGGGAACCAAAGGCCCTAATAATTTCCTGCCCAGTCCCCAATAAAAGATCTATAGTTTTAAGTAACATAGTTTTGTTTTAAGTAATAGAATTATAAATAATAATGTTTTCCTACTCTTTCCTTTAACTTTCACCCTGATCTCTTTTCACATAGAAATGTTTTTTAGATAAGATTAATAGGATAATAATTAGTGACCAGAAAGAAAGAAATTTTCCCCTAATTCTTATGTTAAATATAGAGACTAGGTTGACAGAACAATTGCAGAAATAGTGATTAATAGAAGTTCCTTTTATAGATCAACAAAGGGATTTTTCCTTAGGGTCAGGGAAATGTTAGTGCACTCGGCGTTGGTGTTTTTCTGACTAGTTCCTTAACATTAGATTCTGTACCTTTAAGATGTATGTTCATTGACATTTTAACAAAATGATTGTTAAAGTTGTAATAACTAACTGATCACCATGGAAACATTTTGTATATTGTTAACTGATCACTATAGGAATATTTTGTTTGATAACTGATCACTGTAGGAATATTTTGTTTGGCGACTGATCACCATAGAAATATTTTACTAATGACTGATCACTATAGGAACATCTTGTATATCAATTGTACTTTTTATTAATGAATGATGAGTATCACAATTTCAATAAGAGATCAAAATGTCCTGAGCTGTCTTTAAGAAAAATGTGATGATTGTTAAGCTTTCTGCTTTATGCACACACTGATGCTTGTAATGTATAATCGGCAGAAGATGCTTTCACCCTAAATAGGTGTCCGCGTCTCCTCATTTTTCTACCTCATCTTTTCTCTTCTCTCTCTTCCCTTCACTGACGCCGTCCTTTCCTGCGGGAGACCCTCACTACCTCTGCTGAAGCTGGTCTTCAGCACTGCAGCTCCTCCTCTGTACTCCAAATAGTCATTCTTTATCACTCCGGTGTCTGGTTCCATCATAGGCCCTGCCGTTATCTTAAGTCATATCTGCACTTATGTATTTGCTCACCTGTGCCCTCATACAAGAATGGGAGAATAGAGGCCTTTCATGAGAAAAGTCCAGATGGGGCCTGATACACTTAGCTGGGGCCAGTGCAGTTGGAGAAGTGGTGGCTACTTAGGAATAAGTGAAGGTGGAGATATTGGTATTTGGTTGTGGGGGTGAGGAGAGAGCATTGGGGTGCTGGTCTGTCTCAGACCTAGGCATAGCATAGGACCAAGGGTGTGCTCAGCTCAGCATGGCTGACAGAGGCCATGATGAGGTCTGCACTACATGAGTAGCATTATCCTTCTCTTCTTCTCAGCTCCTTTGCAGTTAGAAAGGGGCCAGGTGATGTTATGGCCAAAGAACAGCCAGGAGAAGCTGCTGATACCACTTTCAGGAGTGTTCTGTTAGAAGCCAGCCTGCAAGAATCCCCATTATTCTTCCCCCTTCTTTATAGGAGTGTATGAACATGGCACTGTCACAAGTTGGAGATTATTCCTGAATGGCTGTGTGGAGTCTCTCAATCTTTTTATTTCATGATACAGAATTTTAAAGAGACATGGACAGTTATGTAATGTTGAACATTTGGGATTTGTCTCAATGTTTTTTGTGAATTTAGTTAACTTCTTTCTCTATTCCCTATCTTTCCCGCAAGTGAAAAATGCAGCTTTATCATTTGATGAGATTCAGTTCTGGGTAAGAAGCACTCCTAAGTGATGTCGTACAATAAAGTACACCCCCCCCCCAGGAGAAACACCCCACCAGGCTGCCTCTCCTTTGGTGATGATGTGTTCAGAGGCTGAGTTCAGGAGGTGCTCGATAAATTTCTTCATGGTAAAGTCACTTCCTCCTTATGGAATTAATATATAAACTATATAAACTATGGGGATAACTCTTGGACACATTGCAACATCCTGTTCCTGAACAACATTTCACCTAATGTTTTTACCATCTGCTTCTCTTAATTGTTTCTAGTCATTATTTTTCTAGGACTTATTGAACACTCTTCTGAAGGTTTTATTTATACTTTCTCTTTTAGCCATAGCAATAACCCTATGACATTCTTTTCTCCATATTAACAAGTGAGGAAACTGAGTCATAAAGGTGTATTCAATTTATCTTGCTGCTGTAACAAAATACCACAAAGCTAGTAACTTAAAACCACATAAACTTAGTATCTTAGCATTCTGGAGATTAGAAGTCTGAAATGGGACTCACTGGGTTGAAATAGAATGTATGTGGAGTTGCTTTCTTTTTAGGCTTTAGGGAAAAATCTGTTTCCTTGCCTTTTCCAGCTTCTAGAGGCTGCCTGCCATCGTTCAAGTTCCCCTGCCATTTTCAACATCAGCAATGGAGTTGTGTCTTATACAGCACGGCTCTGATCCCGCTTCTGTTGTCACTTCTCATCTCACTCTAACTGAATTTCTCTTCTGACTCCCTCATCCAGTTTCAAGCATGCCTAAGATTGCCTGGACAACCCAGAATAATCTCTTTATCTTAAGGTCAGCTAACTGGTTGCCTTGATTCCATCTACAACCTTTATTCTCCTTCACTATGTAAACTAAGACAGGTTCTGGGTTAGGACCTGGAAGTCTTTGAAGGAGCACTATTGGACTTTACACAAAAAGCAAATAACATGCCTTGGTCACATAGCAAGTCAATTGAGAGCTGGGACTTGGGCTCTTGCAGTTTTGTGCCAGGGCCTACATTTTTAATCTTTATGCTGAGCTTCTACTATAGATGAACTAAATAATGGGGTTGGTATCATTTATTATGAGTTACTTAAGCCATCTCTCCTTTCTCCTCTGATTTCATAATCTATTATGAAATTCTTCATTACAACTTGGTTTCGTCAGTATGCTATACTGGCTGGCTGGCTGAAGCTCGAATCCCAGCTTTGCCAGTTAGTCGCTATATCATTTGGACAAGCTATTAAAAGTTCTCTGTGCCTCAGTTTCCATAATGTAATGTAGTAAAATAATCATATCTAATCTACAAGGATGTTGTGAAGAACCATCTTAATTAAAATGCTTACATACCAGCAAGTACTGGCTAGTCTTGTATTTTTTTTTTAAGATTAATTTATGCATACAAGAACGGTTACAGGGCACCCTAGTAGTGGGAACTGGGCTACCTGTCAGTGGGGCTTCACCCACACACTTAAAATTCAGTTGTACTGCAGGCACACACAAAAGGGTCAAAATGGGTTTATTTACAAAAGGGGAAAAGAAAAAGGAAACAACAACTAGAATATCTTACCAGCTCAGCTGACTTGGAGCTCTGGTAACAAACTAACTGACAGCCTCGAGTCACGCAGCCTGGAGAGCTGTTTCCCAAGTGAGAGTGCGAGATTCGCAATGCAATGGCACTCTATTTATCCCCCAAAGTCCCTGAATGCCTGCTTAGCTCCGCCCTTGGGTCCTCCCAGTTTTCTCCCTGGTACTGCTGGGAGTTGTAGTTTCTAATCACCGGAGTAGGGGGTGGAGTCCAAAAAGCTGAAGTAGGGGGTGGAGTCCATAAAAATCTGCAGAGCTCCTTTAGGACATCCTTCTCTTTAATAGAACTGGGGTAAAGGCCAGAGATGTGGGGGTGAGAAGATTCACCAGAAACAGAGTGGGAAGCAGAACAAGTAGATTGACTGAAATACACTGCTGAGGGGAACAGGGAGCAAGGCAGGAGATGTCTACTGCATCATAGGTCACTTCCTTGGCCAGGGATGGAACTCCTGCTACAGTAGCTGCAGATAGCTTCATAGTGCTGCATCTTAATTCCTTGCACCACCAGGGAGGCCCAGTTCTGGCTATTCTTAACCAGAAGCATTATTATTTGTGATTTCCCTAAGGGATCACTTGTCCACCTATGCCCAAGACACACCCACTCACATGCACACAAACATGCATGCACATACACACACGGAAGGGAGCTTCACTAGTATTGCATAACAGAATACTACAAACAGGAGGGCTTAAAATGACAGAAATTTATTCTCTCTCTTTTGGAGGCTAAAAGATTGAAATCAAGGTGTGGACAGTGTCATATTCTCTCTAGAGGTTGCAGGGGAAATTTGTTTCATGCATTTCTCCTAATTATCTGGTGCTGCTGGCAATCTTTGGCATTCAATTATTCGTAGACACATGACTCCAATGTCTTCCAGGTGACACAAAGTGTTCTCTCCCCAGCAGCATAGTGTTCTCTTTGTTCTTCTCTACTTCATATAGGAACGCCATTTATATTATGTTAGGGTCTCCCCTAATGACCGCATGTCAATGTTATTCCATTTGCAAAATCCTGTTCCCAAAATTATTTGGAATTCTTCTGCAAGGGAGATTTCTGGTTTCTCATTCATTCATTTATGTCAGCGTGAACTATTACCTTGTCTATTGACTTCAGAAGTTGTCCCGAGCTTTTTGATGTAGACAGCTATGTCTTTTATAACCTCTTCCCAACTTACATACCTTTTTATTTTCTTATCCTATAATAATAAACAGAACATCTCATGTAATGTTGACTAAGAGTGAAGAGAGAAATCTTTCCCAACTAGCTCTCAATTCTAGGAGAAAAGCACCCAATTTCTCATGGTAGTTTTAAGGGTAGTTGTAGGGTTCCCCTCCCCCCTTGACAATCTCTATTCTTTAATCTGTATATTTAGACCATTCACATTTCATTATTTTTTTTAGCTATTTGAAATACAACATTATTCTGTTTTAAAAGAAAAAAGAATATGAATGTCAGTAACATGCAAGATTTCACCACTGAATATTGTGACGTGACCACAGCAGTCTTATATGTGAAACTCAAGAAGGAAACAACCACTGAACATGCAGCTTCAAAGAGTAAAGGTTTTTTTTTTTTTTTT
>NW_004567115.1:9479616-9485217 GCF_000260355.1 Condylura cristata | reverse complement strand
CACTAATGAACACCCATATAACCTTTTTTCTTTGATCATAAGAAGTTCATAACTAAGTTTATTTTATTATTACCTTTAACGATTTGTTTATTTATGCATACAGAACTGGGGTACAGGCAAGAGGTTCAGGGGCAGTGAGAGGATTCACCAGAGACAGAGCGGGGAGCAGACCAGGCCGACTGACAAAGTACACTGCTGAGGGGAGTGGCAGGCAGGTCAGGAGAGGTCTGCCAGCCATGTGGTCACCTCTGGAGGAAGAAAATAGACTCCTCCCCTTAATTATCCTGTCCCTAATCTCCAATGTGTTGCTGTCATCAGGCAGGATGAAGGGATGCCCAGAACCCCAAACCTGCATGTACTAAATAGGTTTTTGCCATGCACCACATCAAGCCAAAACATATTCTAGTGCATAAGACCTTTAATGAAAAGATTTATTTATTTATTCATTCATTCTAATTTTTATTCAGGTATTATTGTTTTACATTGTTTTTTGTTTTCTGGAATTATAGAATCTCCCCTTTCAGGTTTTGCTGCCAATAGCACTCCCACTACCAGTGCATCTATAATCTGTTACTGTATTCCATTGTGCTCCCTCCCTATTTTGTTCTGGCCCTTTCCCCATCTGTATGATTTGATTCTATTGCCAAGTTTCAAGGGTAAGTTTCTGAGCTTGCCTTTATTGGACGCTTTGTTTGTTTTCTCTATTTTTCACATGTAAGTGATGCCATCTAGTATTTTTCTTTTTCTTTCTCACGTATTTCTTTTTTTAAATAATGTAATCGTTAATTTTTACATTATTTTGTGACTTTTTCCATCTCAGTTATAATCCCTGTGGACTTCCCATCACCAAATCACCCGTATGCCATTTCCTTAGTCCCATGCACTCCCCTTTCCTCACCCCCCCCCCATTTTGGATCCCATTCCCCACTCTATCCCTGTAAAATGTCTCTGGTATATAGTTGTTTATTATTATTATTATTATTTTCTCACCTGGTTTGCTATACTCCTGCTATGAGTGAAACCATCTGTATTTTTCCTTTTCTTTCTGGCTTATTTCACTAAGCATGATCTTTTCCAGCTCCATCATGTTGCTGCAGAAGTCATGTGTCTATTTTTTTTGGTTGCTGAGTAATATTCCATTGTGTATATATACCACATCTTTTTAATCCAGTCATCTACTTTTGGGTATTTGGGTTGTTTCCATGTCTTTCCAATTGTAAATAAAGCAACAATAAATGTGGGGGTACAGGTGTTTTTTTGAATCAGTGTTTTTGTGTCTTTTGGGAAGATACCTAGGAGTGGGATTGCTGGCTCACATGGAAGCTCCATTTTTAGCAGTTTGAGAAACCTCTAGTTTTCCAGAAATTTATTTTTTTTTTAAAGATTTTATTTCACATACTCATATCAGATCTCTATGCCATCTAGGCATGTTCATGTAAGGAATTACCCATGTTCCACCATATATTATAATGGCACACTCAGCTTACATATAATAGCCATCTTCCAGTCCACCAAAATATCTCCTGACCAATTATGTCCCACACATGGAACTGAAAAGGTTCTCTTGGTATGTAACACAGGGAGATATACAGCACCTCAGGTAACTAAATCTTCTCAAATTCTCTCATCAGATGACATTTCAGGAATGTAGATCTTCCAGTACCATCACCACTAACCAATGCAAGATGACTGGAGCTCAGAGTTTACTTTGGCCAGGCATGTTGATATTACAGAAGTGTCTTTGAACGGGCAGACTGTTCAGATTTGAAAACCATTTAAAAATAGGCACATTTTTTAAAACAGTTGAGCAGAAGGTAGACAGAGCTCCCACATATTCCTCTCAGTCTGTGGCTTGTTTTCTTATTTTCTTGGGACAGTTCACATTTAAATGATTTTTAATATTGTTGTATTAATAACCACCACTCTTGTAACTGTTTTCCATTTGTTATACTTACTTTTTGCTTCCTTTCTTTCATTTTCTGATTTTTAATTGAGCATTTTGTATGATTATATTTTAACTCAATCTCTTTCTGAAAAAAAATTTTTCTCTTGGGTCTTCCTGGTGCAGCAAAGGGTCTCAGCACTATGGAGCTTTCCATAGCCACTGCAGCATGAGTTCAATTCCTGTCCAGGGAAGGGACCCATATAGCAATGGCAGCAGATCTCTCCTGTCCTGCCCACTGCTCCTCAGCAATGTATTTCAGTAGATCTGCCTGTTCTGCTCCCCACTGTCTCTGTCTCTCTCATACCCCATACCTCTGGCCTGTACCCCAGTTCTGTATGCATAAACAAAAAAGTCTTTAAAAAAAATAATAAACCACAAAATACATGCAGGGCTGCTACTGGCAGACTAGATAATAAGAATCTGCATAAATGAGGCAGGACAGCTTGGGTTATGATAATAAAAACAACCCCCTCAGTCTTATTGACCGTTAGCAATCAATTCCAGGCAACAACCTTACTGATAAGCAAATAAATGGGGAAACTGGAAGTATTGATGAATAACACTAATGAACACCCATATAACCTTTTTTCTTTGATCATAAGAAGTTCATAACTAAGTTTATTTTATTATTACCTTTAACGATTTGTTTATTTATACATACAGAACTGGGGTATAGGCCAGAGTTGCAGGGGTAAGAGGATTCACTGGAAGTAAAGTGGGAAGCAATACAGGCAGATCTATGAAGTACACTGTTGAGGGGAGCAGGGGGCGGGTCAGGAGAGGTCTGCCGCACCATGTGGGTCAGCTCCCCTGACTGGGGATTGAACTTGCTCTGAGGTGGCTGCAGTGAGCTTCCAGTGCTGCACTTTAACCCGTTGTGCAACCAGGGAGGGCCTTTAAGTTTTATTTTTAAATTTGTTTTTATTGTAATAATGAGACTGTAAATGGATTTGTCACCTTATATTTACAAAGTACTTTCACGCAACACTTATAATAACTTGAGTATTGTTATTGTTACTATATTGTAGGTATAATATCATCTCTGCTTCATTGTATTCTGTGTGTGAATGTAAAATTATTAATCGCCTATTAAATAATAACCATGGTTGGTATAAATATATATATATATTTTAAATTTTTATTTATTTGTGCATACAGAACTGGGGTACAGGCCAGAGACTCAGGGGTGGTGAAAGACGTCACTAGAGACAAAGCGGGGAGCAGAACAGGCAGATCGACGAAATACACTGCTGAGGGGAGCAGCGGGCAGGTCAGGAGAGGTCTGCCAGCCATGTGGTCACCTCTGGGGCAGGTGGGAATTAAACTCATGCAGAAGTGCTTTCAGCTTCTTAGTGCAATGCTTTAATCCGTTGTGCCACCAGGGAGGGCCGGTATAAATATTTTAATAAGAGATGCCTGGCATTGTGTTTAGGTGCAAAACTCAGTTTCATAATTGATAGCAATATCTTTTTTTGGCTGTTGCTAATACAGTGTTTTTCATCCCATTCAAATCCTGAGCCACCAACTTTCCCCAGGTTGCCTGGAGAGGTACAGAAAAAGTACAGGGTAAAGGGAACATGGGAGAAAGAACTATTGGAGGTGGACACTGCCCCTTCCCATGGCAGAGGATGAGGAAGGCCGAGGAAAGAGTGCTGTGGCCAGTTAGAGGACAGAGCCCAGAATGGTGAGGGAGAAGGGCTGTACCCTCGGAGGAAGGTTCCTGGTGTTGTTAAGGGGAAGGATGTCTTAACAGAACTCTGCAGAGTCCTGTGGACTCCACCCCCTACTCCAGCTTTCTGGACCCTACCCCCTACTCCAGTGATTGGAAACTACAACTCTCAGCAGTACCAGGGAGAGAACTGCGAGGACCCAAAGGTGGAGCTAGCAGGAATTCTGGGACATTTGGGAGATAAATAGGGTGCAATTGCATCTCTCCCTCTCTTGCTTGGGAAACAGCTCTCTGGATTCAGTGACACAGTGTGTTCAGTCAGCCAAGCCGTATGGTATTCCAGTGACTTTGTATCCCGCTCTCTTTCCCTGGGTTGTTTCCTATTCCTTTCCCCTTTTGTAAATGAACCCGTTATTGACCCTTTTGTGTGTCCCTGCAGTATAGCTGAATTGTGAGCGTGGGTGAGGCCCCACAGACAGGCGGCCCAGTCCACTCAGGGCTGCCCTGTAACAGTTTAACCACTTTGAGGCTCCCGACCCCGGTCCCAATTCCAGTGCCAAGGTCAACCCTGCTACTGCTTTGGCAGCACCACCCCAAGGAACTTGGCTAACAGCAATATCATTTGTGTTAGTTCAGAACTTTCAAGGAGTAGATGTCAAATAGAGTTGGACTCTAAGAGATTTACAGAGAAAACAGCAGGGCTGGGAGATGAGGTGGGAGGTAGGAGAAGGCCAGACCTATGTGGAAGAAGGAAGAGAAGAAGGAAGACTCCGCAGGAAGAGTCTTAGTGCAGTGCAGTTCTGAGAAAGTTCTTACCATGCTGATGGGAGTCCTTGAGCCAAAATCACCTGCCAGAGGAGTCCCACATCTGAGTCCAGGCTAACAGGGGCAACCAAAGGGAGCCGTGATGTCCTCATACACTCCTGCAGATGGAGATCCAAGAGACATGTCCTCACGGCCACTGGGTCCACCCCCTTGCACGGCACAGTGTGCTTTTCTACAAAGGTACCTAAGTGTGGTCCCCTGGGCTCCACACGTGCCCCCTTGTTCCATCGTGCAGTGGTTACTCCCCTGGCTGACCAAGGTCAGTGACTCCTGCCAGAAGAGTGGCTCCTCTCATTGGCAGGACCCTGGTGAAGAGTTGTGGCTTATAATTAATAGGATCCTCGCTGTATTCCCTGGCTCCTCTAGGGACCAGAACCTGTAGTCTTGCAGTGTTGAGTTTCAGGACTGGGGAGCACAGAAATGCAGCAGGGGAGGGAGGGTGATGGGCCACTCCTGCTTTCACCCTTTGATCCCAAGATCCAGGAAGACTTCTGGGTCTGCTGGTGATCTTCTTCTTGTCTGGCTTAGCTGACTTAGTACCCCAGTCTCACTTTGGATCTCTCCTACCTTATCTCAATTCTGTCTCCCACATCAGGAATAGTTTTTTCTTTGGGTTGCCTGGAAGCTCTTGCCGCCAAAATCCCTGGCTTTCTGCCCTAGAATAGCTAGGGTGTTCCAGTCCAGCAGGAGAACAGGAAGCGCTGACCAGCACCTAGCTTAAGATTTCAGGTCTTGTGTTACCAATGGTGCCATGACCTTTGCCCAGACAAAGTGTCATATAACAAGAACATGACCAACTTCAGGAGGAAGAACCCTCAGGCTGAATTTATCTAGCCTGTCTAATTCTTGTGCTGTGCATTGGTTCCAGTGTGGTATTTTGATGGGACATACCGAGAGCCCTGTCATGGTGGGTTATTTTATTTGTTGTTTTGAATGGATAATTATGCACGGGGTGCAAAATTTATTTACTTATTTAAAAAAAAGATTCATTTGGCCTCCCTGGTGGCTCAGCGGGTTAAAGCACTACATTAAGAAGCTAAAGCCACTTCTGCATGAGTTCGATCC
Organism: Condylura cristata; assembly: GCF_000260355.1. Taxonomy (NCBI): domain Eukaryota; kingdom Metazoa; phylum Chordata; class Mammalia; order Eulipotyphla; family Talpidae; genus Condylura; species Condylura cristata. The sequence goes on along the minus strand of NW_004567115.1, from coordinate 9,479,713 downwards.
CCGCCTGCCCCGGAGGCGACCACATGGCGCGGCAGACCTCTCCTGACCTGCCCACTGCTCCCCGTAGCAGTGTACTTCGTCAATCCTGCCTCTTCTG
>NW_004567115.1:9475310-9479210 GCF_000260355.1 Condylura cristata | reverse complement strand
GCAGCACTACATTTCTAACTGCTGTGCCACCAGGGTGCAAAATTTAAAAGGCACAAAAGCTCTTCCCGTAAGCGGCCTTAGTCTTCTCTTCTCTGAAAATGGTTCGCTACTCACTTGACCCAGAAAACCCTACAAAGTCATGCAAGTCAAGAGGTTCGAATCTCCGTGTTCAAGAACACTTGGGAAACTGCCCAGGCCATCAAGGGTATGCATATCCGGAAAGCCACCAAGTATCTAAAGGATGTCACTCTACAGAAGCAGTGTGTGCCATTCTGCCGTTACAATGGGGGTGTTGGAAGGTGTGCCCAGGCCAAACAGTGGGGTTGGACACAGGGTCGTTGACCCAAAAAGAGTGCTGAGTTCTTACTGCAAATGCTTAAAAATGCAGAGAGTAATGCTGAACTTAAGGGTCTAGATGTAGATTCTCTGGTCATTGAGCACATCCAGGTGAACAAAGCCCCTAAGATGCGTTGCAGAATTTACAGAGCTCATGGTCAGATTAACCCATACATGAGTTCCTCCTGCCACATCGAGATGATCCTTATTGGAAAAGAGCAGATTGTCCCTAAACCAGAAGAGGAGATTGCACAGAAGAAAAAAATATCTCAGAAGAAATTGAAGAAACAAAAACTTATGGCCAGGGAATAAGTTCAACTTAAAATAAAAGGAATAAAAAAAAAAGGCACAAAAGCAGTGCCTTTTCAGTGAAAAACTTTACTCCTGTCTTTATTTTCCAGCCACCTACATCCTACTTTCAAGACAACACGTTTTCAGTTTTTCTATTTCCATAACACACTCATATATACCTTTTACCCAGATGGTAAAACATTGTACACATTTTTCTGAAACTTGTGTGTGTGGTTTAAAAAATCTAGAACTCTTAGAGATCATTTGAAGTCATTCTCTAAGGAGATTCCTTATTCTATATTTCACTAGTGCTTTGTTTTATGTGTGTGTGAATGTACCTCAATTTCTTTCCTAGTATACCAATCAACAAACATTTAGTTTTTTTCTAATCATTTGAGATAACAAAAAGGGTTGTGAATTGTGTAAATTTATTTGTAAGATAAATTCTTAGTGGTGGAAGAACTGGGCTAAAGGATGTTTATATCTGACAAAAAGTTGTTAAATCACCTTCTATAGAAATTTTACAAGGTAATCTGTCCCCAATGTTCCTGTTTATACTGTTCTGGCAACACAAGGTGTTAATAGCCCTTTGTAATTATTGCCAATATGAATAAAAGAATAAAAAGTAGTGGCTCAGTGCTTTTAATAAGTATCAATAATTGCATGTGGCATTGCTGTTTTTAGGTAAAAAAATGTTGAATTAATAATTTTATGTTTTTCTTTTTCTCATTGTGAAACTGAGGGTTTTGAGTCATTTGTCTATAACTTTCTTCTTAGAGCTTTTATATTTAAAAATATTTTAAATGTGTTTTATTTTTATTTATTTTATGATATATTTACTTCTGCATACAAGGAATGGATTACAGACCAGAGGTATACGGGTGTGAGAAAATTCATCAGAAACATAGTAGGGAACAGAAGGTGGAGTGACTGAACTACACTGCTGAGGGGAGCAGTGGGTGAGACAGGAGAGGTCTGGTCTCCTCCTTGGTCAGGGATGGAATTTGTGCTACTGTGGCTGTGGATAGCTTCCTAGTGCTGCACTTTAACCCCTTGCACCATCAGGGAGGCCTTTGTGTTTTATTTTTAGATAAACTATCAGATAAGCTTTACTTAGAAAAATAAATTTTATGGCTTCTGGATTGGGTCATAGTTAGAAATATGTTTTTCCCTTCAAAATGATATAGGAATTTTACTGTTTTACTTTTCTTTTTTTTTAGTTTTTGCATAGAAGAACTGGAGTGCAGGCCAGAGATGCCACCAGAATAGAATGGGGCACAAAACAGGTGGATATACTGAAATTTACCACTGAGGGGAGCAGTAGGTGAGACAGGAGAGGTCTGCTGATCCATGTGTGGTCAGCTCTCTGGCCAGAGATTGTATCTAGGCTGCAGAGGTGATAATGCTGAGACTCAACCACTAGGTCACCAGGAATGGCCATGATTTTTTCTTATATTGTGGAAGGTAGAATGGATGAGTTATTTTGGAATGGGCTGCTCTGAGAGGGAAACCTCAGGATCGAGATATCTGCTTCTCTCCTTTCTTTTCCTTCTCATTATTTTATTTTTACATCATTTTGTGCCTTTTTCCATCTCAGCTGCAATCCCTGTGGACTTCCTATCACCAAATCACCTGTGTGCCATCACCATAGCCCCATGCACTTCCCTCCCCACCCCCCCATTTTTGATCCCATTCTCCACTCCACCTCCATAAAAAGTCTCTGGTATATAGGTTGTTTATTATTATTATTATTATTATTACCTCTGCTCCTTTATGTTCCTGCTATGAGTGAAACCATCCAGTATTTTACTTTTTCTTCTTTCTGGCTTATTTTACGAAGCATGATCTTTTCCAGTTCCATCCATGTTGCTGCAAAAGGCATGTGTTTATCTTTTTTTTGATTGCTGAGTAATATTCCATTGTGTATATGCACCACATCTTTTTAATCCAATCATCTACTTTTGGGCATTTGGGTTGATGTTACAGGGCAGGGAGAGAGGGGTACCCCTGAACCACCAAACCTGCTTGATCCAAATAGGTTCTGCCATCCGCCGCATCAAGACAAAAGACTTTAACAAAAAGGGACTTTAATACAGTGAGTATACAATACAGAAGACAAAGAATATAATGTCTAAATCAAACACTGAAGTTACCCATCCCCTTGTGGGCAAAAGTCAACCCAAAAGGGATTGGCCCAAAGCAAGACCTGAAAGCCCACCATAAGCCCAAAGCTCCTCTGGCTGGGACCCAGAGAAAAAAGTCAGAAATGGCCAGAAAAGTCTGGGATGAAAAAAGCAAAATCAAAATCAATATAAACACTGCCATAGTCACCTCTTTACAGTATCTCACATCTGCCTGAACCAGTTCAGGGTCAAGAAACAAGCATGGTTTTTTCCATGTGGTTTCCTCAGGTCTCCTTCTGGCTCTCTATCCTGCTTCCTTCTCTTCTTCAGATTCCTTCTCTCTCTTTTTTCTCTGTTCAGCTCCACCCTCCTTCTGGGTGGGGCAGGGAATCTGGAACTTCCCCTTTTCCTAGGGACCACCCTGTTACATTAATTCCAAGTCTTTGGTATAGCAAATAAAGTGATCTCTGCTTCACGTTATTGCAATTCCAGATTTAAGGGTATCCAGAGGGGACCTTGTGGGTATTTGGGACTAAGATTGTAACAGGCTTGGTCCCCAGGAAAAGGGGAAGTTCCAGATTACCTGCCCGCCCAGAAGGAGGGTGGAGCTGAACAGAGAAAAGGAGAGGAGTGGACTCTGAGGAAGAAGGCAGCAGGATGGAGAGCCAGAAGGAGACCTGAGGAAGCCACATGGAGCAGCAAGCATGTGATAAAGAAACCGTGCTTGTTTCTTGACCCTGAACTGGTTAAGGCAGATGTGGGTAAGATACTGTAGGGAGGTGACTATGGCAGTATTTATATTAATTTTGATTTTGCTCTTTTCATCCCAGACTTTCCTGGCCATTTCTGACCCTTTTCTGTGGTCCCAGCCAGAAAGTGCGTTAGTCTTGTGGCAGGCCTACAGCCTTGCAAGGCCACATGGGTTGACTTTTGCCCACAAAGGGACAGGTAGTGTTATAGGGTACCTCAATTCAGAGAGAGGCACCCTTGAAGTCCCAAAACCTGCCTGCTCTAAGTGGGTTCTGCCATCTTCTGCAACAAGACAAAACATGTAAAACTTTAATGAAAAGGGACTTTAATACAGTGAATATACAATATGAAACACAAAGAATGTAACTTCTAAATCAAACACCTGAAGTTACCCATCCCC
>NW_004567115.1:9472228-9473955 GCF_000260355.1 Condylura cristata | reverse complement strand
TGTTTTGTCTAGTTGCGGTGGATGGCAGAACCCACTTAGAGCAGGCAGGTTTTTGGGGCTTCAGAGATTTCTCTCTCTCCCCGTCCTAGAACAGATTTTGTCCTCTAACAGAATTGGGGTGCCCTATAACACTGTGTCCTTTCTTGGTCACATTCTGTCCTTTCTGTTAATTGTGCATCTCAAGAGCCTGTCCCAACTTCTCATTCCCTGTGGCATACTTGCCCTTAAATACTTGTCCTGTCCGGAGTGCTGAGGCAAACAAAGCAGAACCTATGTGATCCTGTCTCTAGCAGCTGTGCTATGAGAGGACATCTCTATGGGTTTCCAGAGCAGACTCCTCCCCTGCTCAAATTCTCCAAGGCTTTTTGTGAGAGCCCTGGCTTCTATCTCTTTCCTTCCTTTCTCTTCATTTTTATTTAATGTATTTAGCTATTTAAAATAAAATTTTATTTACTTACCAAGCTATATAACTTTTGGGGTATGTACATCATAACCTCTTTGTGTGTATAAGCCTCATGTCTCCCACTACCAAAGTTCTAGAGGCAGCCTCATTCTCAGGTGGAGGATCTCTATCATTCCTCTTCCCCCACCCCCTTCCTTGTTCTCCGGTCACCATTTTATTCCTAATAGACTTGTAAATAGATAATCCCTAGGAAAGGGCAAGGTTCCAAGTTCCCTGCCCCACCCTAAGGAAAAGTGGAGCTGGACTCCAAGAAGAAGCTAGAGAAGAATGGAGAAAAGCTGAAGATCAAGAAGGAAACCTGGAGGAGGCACAGTAAGCAGACATATCTGAAAAAGCTGTGTTAGCCTCATGGCCTTGTACCAGAACCTAGCAGGGCATAGAAGGAGATGATTGAAACTGATGAGGGGAAGTTGACAAAAGCAGACTTTATCTTGATGTTGATTTTGCTCTTTTCCTTCCCAACTTGCCTGGCCCCTTCTGTTACAGGGCACCCCAATATGAATTGGGTTGCCTGTCTGTGGGTCTTCACCCGTGCACTTACGATTCAATCGTATTATGGACACACTCAAAAGGTTAAATAATGGATTTATTTATAAGGAGAAAGGTAAAGGAATAACCCAGGGAAAGAAGGAGAGAAACACAGGTTAACTAAGATGACCTACCAGCTCTGATGACTTGGACTCCACCGTCACGCTGAAAACCAATTGAGCGCCAAAACGATCAGCTGTGAACCACCAGGTCCCCCCAGAGCCCACATGTCGGGTTTTATCCCAACCTGGCTGCTCAGCTCCGCCCTCACGTCCCTGCGTGCTTCTTCTTGGTACTGATGGGATTTGGAGTTCCAGCATCTGGAGCAGGGGCAGAGTCCATGAAACCTGTACCTGTTACACTTCTACCTCTTTCCTATGTGTCCCACCAGAAAGTGCCTTAGCCTTGTGTTGGGCTTTTGGGCCTCAGCAACCCTGCTTTGGGCCAACCCTGTTTGACTGGGCATTTACCTAGGAGGGGATGAGTAAATTTGGGTGCTTGATTTGAAAACTATATTCTCTCCTTTTCTCTATTGTGCACTATTATATATTCCTTTCTATTGGAAGGCTTATGTACTAGAGTATGTTTTGTCTTGATTTGATGAATGGCAGGTAGGTTTAGCGTTCCCGGGGTTCTCACCCTGCTTTGTAATAGACTCAGTTACTTTTTTTTTTTTTTTAAAGTTTATTTTTACATCATTTTGCACATTTTTTTTTCATCTCCATTGTAATCCCCA
>NW_004567115.1:9458246-9470854 GCF_000260355.1 Condylura cristata | reverse complement strand
CCATGCAGTTTTGATTATTATGGCTTTGTAGTACAGCTTGAAGTTTGGGATTGTAATGCCTCCATTTTGATTTTTCTTAGACATGATAGACTCAGTTACTTTTGATGCAATATGCTAGATCATTTGCTTTGATTATCCAGAGCCTGCATTTCTTTTTTTTTCTTTTAACTGAGATGCATTCTATATATAAAAGATGCACTAGTTTTATAAGTTTTTTGACTTTTGAAAATGAGTACACTCTTAGCACTCATATGCCAGCAAGACATGGAAATTTTCGGTCATCACAGGAAGTTCCAGTGTGAGCCCTTTTGGTTACTCCCACAAATCCAACACTTAGCTTAGTTTTGCTTGTTACAAAATTTTTTAAAAAAGGAACTCATTTTGGGCTGGCTTCCTTTATGAGAACATTTTTTGAGTTTCATCCACGTGGCTTTATGTATTAGTAGTTCCTTCCCTTTTATTGTTCATTGGGAAAGTAAGTTCATAGTAATGACCTTCTGGAGAGATAACCCCATAAGAGTTATGTAATAATCAATTTAATCACAATTTGTTTATCCACCTATCTGCTGATGGACATTTAAGTTGTTTCTAAGTTTGGGTTACTACAAATAAAGTTACTATCAACATTTGGTACAATAGACGCGCATATATTTGTAATTTCTCTTTTTCAGTACCCAGGAGGAGACTTGTTAGGACTTCACTTAAGCGTATAATGAACATATATATGATATTTGACACATATAAGTAGATGTTTTGTGTGTTTCTAAAGCAAGCACATCATACATAATTATATATGATTTACTATATATTATATGTAATATATGTAATATATATTTATATATTATGCTTAGCTTTTTTGGGGAATAGGAAAAGGAGATTTATTGAAATATAAAACTAAAACTAGCAGTGGGCAACCTGTGCCTGTATGCTTAACTTTACACATTTATTTATATACAGTTTTACATGTAAAACTATATATTTATATATAGAAACAACCTGCCATATATGTTATATGTGCCATTTGACACAAACTATGTAAGTCTATGCATTACACAAACATATACATCTATATACACACATATGCATATATTTATACATACAAGCTTATTAATATTTGCATGTTTAATGCATGTAAATATTTATGTTACATGTAGTCACATATATATGTGTATACAAACACAACCTGTTTTCCAAGATGGTTGTGCCATTTTACACAACCATTGGCAGTATGTTCTTATGACAGAGTTCTATGACAGAGTTCTTATGACTGAGTTCTTATGACAGTCATATGTTTTTAACTTAGTGCATTATGGAAAATTTTCCACATCAACATCCATAGATATGTTTCATTTACTGTAATTGCTGCCCAATCTTTCATGGGATTATTCATAATTTATTTAACTAATCTATTGATGGATACTATGTTGTTTCCATCTTTTACATTGTGGCTATAATCCCAGTTAATGAATCTTCCTGCAAACTATACAATTGTATCTTTAGGATAAGCTCCTTAAAATAGATTTGCTAGGTCAAAGGATATGCATACTTTAAAATTTTGATTGATATTGACTGACTATTGAGACAACAGGTCAAATGAGCTCATGTCAGAAGCACGGGGGATCCCAGAGCCATGTGCTCTCACATCACATAACCCAGCATGCCTCTGGACTCATCACTTTTTGACTTACTGATGATGTCTCCCATTAGCACTATCTTTCTAAAATTACATTTAATTCTATAGGAGGAGGGGCATTATCATCTGTTCAGAGATGTCTTATCGTTAGATCTTTACTGAGGCTGCTCTAACATGGAGCTTTGCAGATAATCTTGCAAAGGGCATTTTGATAAGTGGGCCAACTTGTGCTTTTTTCCAAATGGTTGCCTGAACAAATGATAATAATGGCTATTTCTGGGCTCTTGCCAGGATCCAGGCACAGCTTTAAGTCTTGTCATTGATGTTCTCAAAAGTCTTGTGAGCTAGGTTTTATTATCATTATTTAAGTTAATTTTACAGATGTGAAAGTTCAGGCACACAGGTAAACAATATTTCCAGGTTCTTAGATCAGTTAAACTATGAGGCTAGAGTTAAAACCATCAATGTCACTATGTTACAGGGCAGGGTCCCCAAATCTGCCTACTCTAAATAAGTTTGGCCATTTGCCTCATTAAGACAAAACATAGCCTAGTGTGTAAAACTTTTAACAAAAAGGAACTTTAATATAATTAATGTGCAACAAAAAAAGACAAAGAGTATAGTTTCGGAAGAAAGCACCTCTCATGGGTAAATGCCCAGTTAAACAGGGTTGGCCCAAAGCAGGACCACAGAGGCTGCAACAAGTATCTCCTGGTGGGGACTCAGAAAAGAATCAGAAACAGACAAGTTTGGTAGGAAAAGAGCAAAATCAAAATCAAGATAAAAGTTGCCATTGCTAACCTCCCCATGGTTTTCTCACTCAAATCTATTTTAACCAGTCCAGATCCAAAAAGCAAATGCAGTCTTTCACATATCTCTCTGTTCCACGTGCCTCCTATTGGTCTCCTTCTGGGTCTCCATCCTTCTTCTGTCGTCCCTGGTCTCTCCAACATCTTCTCCCTGCTTAGCTCCACCCTCCCTTGGGTGAGCAGAGAACCTGGAAACCTGGAACCTGCTCTTTTCCTGGGCACCATCCTGTTACAGCTATAAGTCAGTGTCCTGACACTATGCTAAAACAAATGCCTGGAGTTCCCAAGGGAGGCCTTTGTTTCAAAGGGTGTCCACCTTTCAAAGTGAGACATGGTCAAATTACTCTCCTGGAAGGCTGTGTCATTGTAGTTCCAGCAAGGCATGGAGCAGGTTTTCTATGACCCAGGCAGACAAGTAAAGAGGAGTCCTGGGTGACTTTTTTCAGGCTTTTAATGATGTTTGTACACCATTTGTAGTGAGACAACCAGGTGCAGGGCAGGAAGAGTGGCTGGGTGGGGGAGTTTTGGTTTGGGGGTTAGGCCTCCCACTCCCTGGTGAATCTTTACTCTGTTTTGGGCTCTCAGGCATTCTCTTGTGGTCTCTTCACTGGTCTCTCCTGCGCTCTGCTGCATGGACCTTGCTGCTGCCTGTGCTCTGTTCTCTGCTCAAAGAGTGCACACTCACAAGTGTCCACACAGCTCGCCAGATGCTGCCATCAGACATCCACACGTGTCCATCATTGAAGCTAATGGTGGGAGGGTGGAAAAACCTGATCACTTCCATTTACCCTACAGCCATTTTCTGGTTCCTTAGAGCAGCAGGATTGAAGGATACTTTCCCTGCCAAGAATACGTCTTTTTTTTTTTTTATTTATGCACCCAAGAACTGGGGTGTATGCCAGAGATGCCAGGGAAGAAAAGATTCACCAGAGACAAGGGGGGGAGCAGAACAGGCTTATCTACTGAAATACACTGTGAGAGCTCTCCCTGGTGTTGCAACAGGTTAGGACTCGGAGCTGCAAGCCAGCCACAGCTGCTTCAGAGTTTGATCCCCTGCCCCAGGTGATCCACATGATGCAGCAGACCTCTCCTGACCTTCCCACTGCTGCCCTCAGGAGTATACTCTGTCCATCTGCCTGTTCTGCTCCCCACTCTGTCTCTGGTGAATCCCCAGGAGTATATTTTTCATTTCTGTTTGTTGAGTGTCAGGGATATTGGATGAATGTACTCATGTAGGTCCAGCGTACAGCAGTGAGGTGCCTGAGGCCCGAAGTGCTGTCTGATGGGGTGGGTGAAAGTTTGGAGAGGTTCCCTAGACTCCTCGATTCCTTGGAGTGGTCAGCTGGCAGTATCCTGCCTTGAACACTCATTCACTGAACTTTTTCACTCAAGTCACATGGTTCCCCAGTTATCTGTCATTCCAGCTCATAAATTAGACCTTCCCAGAACCCCCTGTACCAATGTTACAGGACAGCAAATCTGTTACAGGACAGGGGGAGAGGGGCACCCCTGAAGCCCCCAAAACCTGCCTGCACTAAGTGGGTTCTGCCATCCGGTGCAACAAGACAAAACATAAAACTTTAATGAAAAGGGACTTTAATACAGTGAATATACAATACGGAACATAAAGAATATAACTTCTAAATCAAGCACCTGAAGTTACCCATCCCCTCGTGGGCAAAAGTCAACCCAAAAGGGATTGGCCCAAAGCCAGGCCTGAAAGCCTGCCACTAGACTAAACCATGGAAAAGGGTTAGAAATGGCCAGACAAATCTGGGAGGAAAAGAACAAAATCAAAATCAATATAAACAATGCCATAGTCACCTCCCTACAGGTATCTCACCACATCTGCCTTGACCAGTCCAGGGTCAGGAAACAAGCACGGCTTCTTCCTCACAGGCTTGCTGCTCCATGTGGCTTCCTCAGGTCTCCTCCTTGTTCTCCATCCAGCTTCCTTCTCTTTCTTCTCCCCTCTCCTCTGATTCCTTCTTCTTTCCTTTTTCTCTGCTCAGCTACCCTCCTTCTGGGTGGGGCAGGGAACCTGGAACTTCCCCTTTTCCTAAGGACCAACCTGTTACACCAAGACCTCCCCACCTCACCGTACAATCTTTATCCCCCTTTGCTAATCTTTGTCACAGCATCTATCCCTTTCTGACTTCGATTTATTATTTGTTAGCGGCCTCCTGTCTCCTGCCTCCTCCATCAGCTCCCACAACAACATATAAACCCAGCCAGAGGCAGGGGCTTTGTTTTGTTTTCTGTCTCCCCAGAGCCAAGGACATTTCCTGGCACGAGCAGGCACATTATCACTGTTTGGTGAACAGGGCACTTATTATTCACAGTTCCGGGAGCTGAGGGGTGCAGCCGCCCCGGAGATAAAGAACTTGCCCTCAGGGCCCAACCTGAAACAAGCCTGGGCCGGGACTCCAGCTTCCTCGCCCCTTTCGAAGCTAAAAAGGGGCAGGTCCGAGGCGCAGGTCTCAAGGGCTACCCCGCCCTCCCCACAGCGCCCTCTGGCGGGCCTCGGGCACTCGGCCGCGCGCCCGACATCTGAGCGCTGGAAACCAGCAAGCTCCGGGGCTGGTTCCTCCGGACTTTGGGACATTTCTGCTTTTGCCGGGGGCTGGAAGAGGGAGGGCAGTGCGCTGGAGTAGTCCGCGCGACGATGGGGTTGAAGGTCGGGTGCTGGTGCCGTCCCTCACGGCATCATCAGCCAGACACGCTTTTTCTAATGAGTTCCCTCATTTTGCAGGGGCTTGTTTTACCCGCCAGTGGTCTCCGACCCAGCTCTGGTCTTATCTTCCGCACCTTCTCCTCTTCCTGGGAGGCAAGGGGCTGCGAGGTCAGAAGGCGGGAGCGTGGGTCCCTCGGTCTCTGTTACTTAACGACTCTGGGGTCAAAGCAGGTGGAGGCTTCTAAGTTTGGGCCCGCCCTTCTCCGCTGCCCGCTGGCACTTGACACGGCCCCGCCAGGCGCAGTGTGCAGAGACATTCGGTTCTGCCACAACCCCCCTGGCCCCCCACACCCCGGAGCGAAGAGCCGGCAGTCGCTAGAGCAGAGGTCAGGGCGCCATCTGGCGGTTGTGGCCCAGACGCGTCTTCGCGGTCCTTTGGGCTTCGGGATCCAGGTGCTGGGAGTCTCCTTTCAGCCCCCCGCTCCTAAAATGACATCTCGGGTCCATTTCACTTAGTGGCTGGAGGCCTGGTTCATTAGAAATAGGCACAATGAGAGTGGAGCCAGGTTTGCAGAGCCAAGGAACGACCGAAACAGGATGGTTCCAGTTGGTGTGGCCACATCTGCCCTCGTGGAAGGTGTAAGGGCTCTAAGTGGCCCATCGTCTGCTTCCACCACTCCCCCATCTACATTGTTTTTTTTTTTTTTTTTAAGATTTATTTATTTATTCATACAGAACTGGGGTACAAGCCAGAGATGCGGAGGGTGAGAGGATTCACCAGGAACAGAGTGGGGAGCAGAACAGGCAGATCAACGAAAGTACACTGCTGAGAGGAGCAGTGGGCCGGTCAGGAGAGGTCTGCCACACCATGTGGTCACCTCCGGGGCAGGCGGGAATCGAACTCATGGGGAAATGGTTTCAGCTTCTTAGTGCTGTGCTTTAACCTGCGCCACCAGGGAGGGCCCTACATTGTTTTTTAATTCTGGTTTTGGTAAATGTGTGACAATAAAAGGAATGCGTTGTTACCATAAAAACAAAGAGTAGAAACTATCCTAGGGTTTCTAGGGGAAGGTCTCTGCTTCCCTTGGCAGGTAGGGGTCTGTGATCATGTGGAGCTTGGGTTTGTCGTTTGTTGGTTCTCTTCTCTTGATCCTGGCAGGACCCTTGACCAAAGGTCAGGTTCACACCCTCCTTGATGCTGGCCCAAGGCTGGAGCCATGCTAGAGGTAGTGCGAGAACTGGAGGAGAGGGAGAGGTATCCTCAAGATTTTCCCCTTTTCTCTTTTTTTCATAAATTTATTAAAATATTTTTTATGTTTATCATAAGGTTCTTGCCTCCTCAAAGGGTTTTATTTGACTATAGTATGCCTTCCTTAGTAGCCTCTGTTCCCATGGCAGAGGCCCGTTCTGAGTTTACCTGTACTGTTTACAAAGGATCATGTCATTAATTGACCAATATCCAAATCTGGGGGCACAGAGACCACAATTTGGGTTTAGTGAGGGGTGTCCAGGCCTAGTAGTCCAGTTTTTAGCAGTTATACTGTTCTCATTTTCTACCTTATAGTACACATAACAAAGCTTCTACCTATATACTGTTCCAATAAATCCCTGAAAATACCCACTTCAACGATTCCACCCATGTAATGCTCCTGGACTAAGTATCCTCTTTCAAATACTGATAATTTCTATATGTCATGTGATAGTTTTCAACCAGCTTGTAGATGGACAGAGGAGAGATAAGTCTGAGGGCAGAAAATGGGGTTCTCAAAGACTCCTGCTTACACTGAGATCCCAGACCACTGTCTAGTTTGGTGGTTTCCAGAGTTCATAAACTCAGGAAAACCAGATACCTATGTCAATGCTTACTTCAGCACATCAGGATGTTAGAAAAACCAAATTCTATGACCATTTTAAAAAATAAATGGGTATGTCAACACTAAGAATCTCTAAATAGAAGTTTCTCTCATTTCAGCAGATTGGTGGGACAGGAAAGGAAAACATGGAAACCAGTTGCATCTGGGGCTGGCTTTCCTCAGCACTTGAAGGCCTCAGTGACCAAGTTGGGGTGCATCTATTTAGCTGCAGACTTCACACCCATGTTTTACTTCCCTGGCTTGTGGCTGGTCACTGTTCTGGACTCTGGGTCCTTTAGGTTTGTCTCTGTTGTTGCCCTCCTGACATAGTCCCGGGTTCTGCCTGTCCAGCTCTGTGGCTGGCCAGCGACAGGAATGACACTGAACAGAGCCGCTGGGTGCCAGGCATAGTGCCCAGCTCTCAGCAGGTGTTCACCAATGCTTAAGACCTAAATGAGATCTACTCCATTTCACTCTTTTGTATTTCCAATTAAATAATTAAGGAAGTACTCACTGTAAGCTTCTTCAAATGAGAGGGGAAATGGCTAAGTCTGCTGAGAGGGGAAGCTATTTGCCAGTTTTCCCCACAGGCTAGTGTATAGCCACTTGGTTTCCTTTAGATTGTGTATCTCCTGGAGGGCAGTTGACACGGTGTGCAGGGGAGGTCCTCATGCTTTTCACAGTCCCAATTTTTGAAAGAGGGGTTCATGACCTCCGTGTACATTAGAACCCCTTCAGAGAAGTTAAAATATTGATGCTCAGTGTCCTACCTCTGGGGGTGGGATCTGATCCTTGGCTTTTGTGCCAATGGTTGTTTTAAATCCTTGTCACCCAGGGGTTCTAATGTGCTGCATTGGATGAGAACCTTTTTTTTTGTTGTTGGAGCAGCTGAGGGAGGAAGTGGTGAGGCAGGAGGAAGTAGCGGACGCTGAGGGCAGACTGGGGCTCCAGGCCTGCTCCACAGCGTCCTGTGGACTTATGCCTTTGGTTTTACCTTCTCTGAATTGGGGGTAATTATGCCTCAGATGCCTCATAGGTTGTTGGGATTGTCTGACTCCCTGGCCCCAAAGATGTGCTCACTGTGGTTAGTTTTGTGTGTCACTTGCTAGCCTGTGGTACCACTTGTTGGTCAAATACCATTCTAGATGTCGATATGACATTATGTTTTAGATGCGATTAATATTTCAATCAGTAGACTTTGAATAAGGCAGATTACCTGCCAATAATGTAAATGGGCCTCATCCAAACAGCCGAAGGTCTTAGAAAAGACTGAGGTTCCCCCAGAGAGGAAGAAATTCCTCTTTTCAACTGTCTTTGGACTCTATATTGCAGTCTGGACTCTGGCTGTTGGAATTTCCTGCCAGTTGGCATGGCTTGCAGACTTCAGGATTTTACACTTGCCAGCCCGCATTATCATGGAAGTCAGTTCTTCCAAATAAATCTATGTCTGCTTCTCTCTCTCTTTAATGCTCTCTGGCTTTCTCTTTAGCTTTCTTTCACCCTCTTTTTCTCTCTCCTCCCTCCCTCCTTTCATTCTCTCTTGGTTCTGTTTTTCTGGAGAAGCCTGATTAACAATGCTCAATAAATGATGGCTATTGTAGTTACCTTCCAACGCAGTAGTGTCTAGGTCAGGTTTGGGGTGATAAATAAGCTTCATGGGCTGGAGCAAAGGGCATTTGCCCAAGGAAGGTAGTAATGAACCCCCACTGCAAAATTCCTGAGTGTGAAGTCCAAGTGCAAAGATAAATACATGACACAGAAGTCCTTCTCCCTTTCTAGGGAAACTGTTAGTCCCTGATGAAAAGTCTAGAATTAGGACTTCTTGCTTTAGTTCACTTGCCTGTTACTGAAGCAGCCCCAATAGGAGACGGGGGTGAAATATACACCCCTTCCCATGAGCGTGGAGGTTAGGGTATGTATAATTCTATCTGAACTACTCAGAGTGATGGAGAAATAGTTCCCATGAAGCATATAAGCTGCTCTTAACAGGAGAGGAGGGTAAATGCCAGGTGGGAACAGAACTGCAGGTGTGTGCTGCATCCAGGCACACAGAGGTCAGAACAGGCTCATACCTCAGCTCCTTCTCCATGCTAGTGCCAGTGGGGCCTGAGTACCTGATGAGAGGCACAGAGAGTTCAGGGGCTTAGAGGGCACAGGCTGGGAGTTGAAAAGAGGGAAGGCTGGATTTGGAGTTGTATATAGATCAATGTTTCTCAGTTTTTTTTTTAAAGATTTATTTATTTATTAGTACAGAACTGGGGTACAGGTCAGAGATGCGAAGGGTGAGAGGATTCACCAGAGACAGAGTAGGGTGCAGAACAGGCAGATCCACGAAGCACACTGCTGAGGGGAGCAGTGGGTGGGCCAGGAGAGGTTTGCCGTGCCATGTGGTCACCTCTGGGGCAGGTGGGAATCCAGCTCATGCGGAAGCGGCTTTAGATTCTCAGTGCTGTGCTTTAACCCTCTGCACCACCAGGGAGGGCCTGTTTCTCAGTTTTAATGTGCATGTGACTCACTTGGGATCTTGTTAAAATTTATATTTTGAATCAAGTTCCTGGTGTTACAGGGCAGGACGAGGGGCACTCCAGGACCCCTAAACCTGCCCAATCTAAATAGGTTTTGCCTTCCACAACATCAAGATAAAACAAACAAACTCTAGGGTGTAAGACCTTTAATGGAAAGGAGCTTGAATACACCTTGTGTGCAACAAAGAAAAGACAAAGAATAAAGTTTTTAAGTCAAGCACCCAAAGTTACCTATCCCTTTGTGTGTAAATGGCCAGTCAAACTTGGTTGGCTTAAATCAGGGCCAGTTAGGCCTGAGGTTTGCCCAAGACATCTCCTGGTAGGGAACCATAAAAAAGGGAGCAGAAGGAGCCTAGCACATCTGGGATAGAAGGAGCAAATATTTTAATGCTGTGCTTTAATCCCTTGCACCACCAGGGAGGGCCCTGAAAGAGCAAATATCAAAACCAAGGAGCAAATACCAAAAGCTGCCACAGTTAACCTCCCTACGGGTCTCACCCACATCTGTTTCAATCAGTCTGAGGCCAAGACGCAAGTGCAGTTTCTTCACATTGTTCTCTGCTCCCTGTGCCTCCTCCTTCCCGGTCTCCTAGCTCCCAGTCTTCCTTCCTTCTCCAGTCTCCTCTCCAACCTTTCTCCTAGTTGGTCAGCTCCACCCTCCCTTTGGTGGGGGAGGAAACCTGAAACCTCCCCTTTCCCTGGGGACTGTCCTGTCACTGTAGAGCAGTGGTTCTCAATCAAGGGTGACTTTGTTCACCAGGAGATATTGGGCAGCACCTAGAGATGATTTTAGCTGTCAGACTGAAGGAGAGGGGCTACTGGCATCTAATGGGCAGAGGCCAGCCCTTCACAACAAAAAATTAGCTGATCCAAACTATCAATAGTGGGCTGACTTAGAAGAGTCCCTGAATGAGAAAGGAGTGTCTGGCTTATGGGGACCAGTTCAGAGGTAGCCTGGCAGAAGGTAAGGGTGATGCTGACAGAATCTTTAAGTAATAGATACTCTGGGTTGGAAGAAAGTTCAAAGGTCATTCCAGCCTTGCAGCTGGAAGTGTGTCCTGGTGACTTAGTTGTACTACATCATCTGGGGAGGTTAGAAAAGCAGAGCTCAGTCCCCACCCACACCTTCTGAATTAAAGTCTACACTTGTTCTAGATCTAGAAGATTTGCCTGTACATTTGAACACTGGGCTAGATCAGCTCCCTACATGACTTGCCCAACTAGATTGTATTTACTCAAAGCCAAATGTGTGCCCAGATTTGAATGAGATAGAGTTGACTTACCTGGAGTATAGGTTCACTATAGAAAAGCAGAATGAATTTCAAGTGTAAGACTTTCCTTCTACATGAAGTCAAGACCCCTTCCTCTAGGTCTTCCTTCTGAGGCAGTTTTCTTGTACCTCCTGCCACTCTTAAGGAAGAGCCTGGAAAAAATGGTTCTTTTTCCCATCAGACATTTTGAAATCTGAATGTGATGCTTAGAACTATGACAGCCACAGAGGTGAAAGATGATGAATATATGACTAAGTCTTTTACCCATAGCTTTGATGTCTTCTCTTTTGTGAGATAATAAAGCCCTTTTTGGGGAAAAAAATTTGCTTATTTTTGCACACAAGAACTGGGATACAGGCCAGAGGTGTGGGGGGTGGGGGGGCGTGGCTGGGAGGGTCTGAGGTGGGGGGAGAAATGATTCACCAGAGACAGAGTGGGAGCAGAACAGGCAGATCTACTGAAATACACTGCTGAGGGGAGCAGCATGTAGGACAGGAGAGGTCTGCTGCACCATGTGGGTCACCTCCCTGGCTGGGAATTGAACTCAGTAGCTGCAGACAGCTTCATAGTGATGCACTTTAACCTGTTGCACAATTAAGGAGGACCCTAAAATTCTATTTTTAATCTGAAAGAATTGTAATTGATGCATACATATACAGATTATTAATCACTATTATAATATAATGCTGAATCAGAAGGGATTTTAGAGTCCTGTCAATGCAATGCTACTCAGAGTTCATACAGTACAAAGGACATAAAGTTAGAGGCAGCTGTGCCCCCCAGGGCTGTTATTTACAAGTAGGGTGACCCTGGACAAGTTATTTAGTGGCTTGGTTTCACTATCCTGATACAGTACAAGGAGACAAAGTATATATGTTGAGGTATCATCTTATAAGGTTAAAATCTAAGCCTCAACAACTCCCTTAGCAGAAAGATTTGGGAGACTTGAATAGATAGGGGGAATTGAAAAGGCTGCTCTGGGAACCAGACCATAGCTGATCACCTCGATCCTGAATGGGGAAGAAGGACCAGGACACATTCTGTGTCAAAGGTCAATGCCTAGTACCAGACATCTCAGAATTAACTGGCCCAAACCAACTCCCCAGTCATGAAAACCTGGGAAAACAGATTGTAAGAGGTGGACTCAAATCTTTCTTCACATGTAGACCTCTTCAGTCTCACCCATTGCTTCTCCTAGCAGTGTATTTCAATAAATCCCCCTTTTCCAGTCTCCACTCTGTCTCTGGGGGAATTCGCCTCTGGCCTCACTCCAGTCTTCTTCCCTCAACAGTATAGTCAGTGGGAATTAAGTGAGATGAAGTATTATGTCTGGCATTGACCAGGTGCTCATTAAAAGTTAGCATTATGATTATTGTCCAGACCAAAAAAGTATAGACTTCGCTTTCAATAATACTATAATCAAGGACCTTGGAAAATATGGACAGCTATTAAGTACAAAGCAAGACCTGAGAGGTGAAAGTGAGTTAAGTTGTAGGGAAACAGGGAATATGTGCTGTAGGAATTCAGAGGTGAGAGAAGTTTAATGAGGGGTTAAGGCTGATTTGTATTCATTTTCATAACATTCTGGCTGTTTCAGTACGACTGCAAAAATATCTATTACCTATATAGTCACATAAAAGTTATTTAAAATATGGTCTACACACCTCAATAAATCACTTAAAGGAAAAGATGCCCTTTGCAATGTTTTCCTCTTATAATAGTGAAAAAATAGAAACATTCTAACTGGAAGAGTTAAGTGAATTACCCTACATCCACATGACTGAATATTAGACAGCTGTTAAATGTTATACATTGTGTAGCAACATGAAATGATGAAAATAGT
>NW_004567115.1:9446000-9457586 GCF_000260355.1 Condylura cristata | reverse complement strand
AATAATTATATACAGACTGGGGTACAGGCCAGAGGTGCATGGGGTGAGAGGATTCACCAGAGACAGTTGGGAACAGAACAGGCGATTTACATTGCTGAGGGGAGCAGTGGGTGAGACCAGAAAGGTCTGCTGTGCCATAGGGTCAACTCCAGGAGGGGATGGAACTGACCATGCAGCTGTGGCTAGCTCCATCATGCAGGGTCTTAGCGGTGGATCCACCAGGGAGGGCCCCTGACGTCTACTTTTAGTATCTCCATTGTCTGCAGGAATATTAGGGTAGGGGAATTGGGTGTGCTTTTCTTTTAAAATACTCTCTTCATTGATGTTCTATACTATTTGTAGATTATAATCAAAGTGGGGGGGGGACAACAGTCAAACAGCTCTGCTTTGTTTTTCTGGGCCACTGAAAGGGGCTGAGTCTCAGGTACTATGCTAACATTTCTCCCTCCCTCTTCTGGGGACTGGCTGGGATGCTTTCCTCCTTAAAAGACGATTTTGGCGGTCCCAGGTCCTAAAGCTCAGAACCCCGTGAATTTACTTCCACGGCAAAGATGGGAACTTGCCAGTGCCCTTTTGGGGCACACCTGGTCCCAAGGAACACCACTACCAGTGTAATGGCTGTCACCGTGCCAGCCAACAGCTCTGTCAAGTTCTTCCGCTGCGCCAGCCACCCAGTCCGGCGTTTCTCTGGGGCCAGCTGTAACCGGTGGGGAAGGGCGGGCCTCTGGGTGTCTCAGCTCAAAGGCGTATCAGCTGCGTCGGGTTAACCAGACGCGCTCTGTGCTGAGCGGGCCACGAAATGGGGACCATGCCTACCCTAATGGGAAGCAGCCGCCGCGTGCTGGTGAAGCCTTCTCCTCCCACCCCGCGCATGGCCGAGATAAAACGGGAAGTGCCGCGAGAGGCGCTTTGATTCCAATACGAAACAAATTATTTCTTTCAGAATGGAACAAAATAAGCCAGAGTGGAGTCTCACGGCCGTCATTCCTCCCGGCAAAGCCGCCAGCTGCCCCCAGGGCTGCAGACCCCGCTAAGCTTGGCCGGTTCTGTGCACTGCGTGGGGAAGCTGCTTGCTCACTAGGGTTGGGTGGTTGAAGTCTCTGGCCTCCAAACCCCTGGCACCGAGGTGTGGGAAAGGATCTGAACCATCGGTCAGTTGGATGCCCCAGGCCCGAGCTGACTCCAGGTTGCGCAGAAATCACTTTCTTGCCTCTGGTCCTCAAAATTGAGGGAGGGAAGCTCAGGAACTCCTGGAGTTGCCTGCTAACTTAACATTGCTGAGTTCCACCCCCAGAATATCTGTTTCTGGGGGGGTGGTATGGGATCTGATCATTTGCATTTCCTAGGTGATGCTAAGGCTGCTGGAGCCACTTTGAGAACCACTTAACACATATGAAGACAGAAACAAGCTTGTCCTTGCTGCTCTGGCAATCTAAGTCCCAGAGAGGTCTACAAGGGTAACCATCTAGAAATGTTTCCAAGGACCCACCAGAACTGGAGGGTCTTGTTTCTGATTGATCACTTCTGTCCAGTAGTGAGTCAATCACATCCTATTCCAAAGCTCAGGGTTGAAACTTTCCAGCAGCTCATGCAGGTAAGTGAGCAACTGCCAATGACCTCTGAAAAATACTGGTAACAGTCTAGGATTCCAGGCAGCCCATGTGATGTTTCTGCTCCAACTTCCTGGGCCAGACTCACCTTGCCTGGGCCAGAACTCAGTCATAGCAGTGCAAATGTGTGTGTGTGTGTGGTGTGCTATAGAGGGTGGGTGTTGGTGGAAATCAGTGGCAGTAATTCTTGCTGGAGATAATACCTTAGATCTGACTTGACTCCATGAAACCCATTTAGGGTGCTAAAATCTGGAAGAGTTAGACTTACCATGTAGTTGAGATGCAGGATGACTTGGGTGATTGCCTCTTCTCCCTGCATTCTGTAGTACAGACCACTGGTTTTCAAACTTGAACGTGCATCAGAATAATCTGGAGGCCTTGGATTGCTGTCCTCACCCTACAACTGCTAACTCAGTGGGTCTGAAGTCACTCTCACCCCTGTTCTTGCACACAACCAGCATGACAGCTTCCTTCTGCCTTCTTCCAGCCCCTGTGCTGTAGTTTTGATTGAGTCCTAGCCCTGGCCAGGAGGGAAAGAACAGAGAGTTTTTCTATGCTCCTCATTATCCAGGAAAGGCCAGGCCTAGAGGGTCACTATTGTATAGGATCTCTTTGGAGTGAGACTTCTTTTTTCACCTTGCACATCATAGCTATTTATGAAATCCTTGCATTTGATTGAGGGAAGTCTATTGGAAAGGGGAAGAATTGGAAGACACTCCTCTCTCCTGACAGATTTTGAACAGTCTTCTCTAAATTGGCTGAGGAGGCAATTTCTTTGGTCTCCTGTGTCAGAGGTTCCTGGCTAGGAATCCTGATGCCCAGACATGTGGGTGGGAGTAAGCAAGGTCAGTGTGACTCAGTGTCAGAAGTGCTGAGCTGCCCCAGCAAGCTGGAGACCTTGGAAAAGTAGAGACAGGTGATCCATGGGGAGAGACGGGGTCATCCCAGGCCACAGGGAAACGTCATCTGTCCTAGAGCCTGGGGTCTCCAGACAAGACAAGATTATTTAGGAATTAACTCAACATATATACCAAACGGTTTAGAAAATAGGAATAATCATGGCATTTAAATTTTGGAGCAGAATGTCAGTCTCTAATTTAGATGAAAATAAGCTATCTGCAAACCATTAAATTTTCATAATTTTCTTTTTAGTTGGTTATACTTTGAGATTGTGTTTTCATGAAGTAGTTAATTTTGTGGTAGGGTCCATATTTTATTATTTCTATGAATCTCCACTATAACTGTATATTGGAGTCACCTGGGTTGCTTTGAAAAATACAGATGCCCCAGTATTAAAGCCTGGACACACTATTTTTTTGACTCCCCTGGTGATTTTTCGAGTGCAGCTAGCATCAAGAACCCTTAAGCTACAGATTGAGTAGTTGCAGGGAATAAATTGAAGCAAAGCAGATTTTTAGGGGGCACTTTCTGATTTCTAGGGAGCCCATGACAGTGCTTTCCCTTTAGGAAGGAATCATCAAAAACCACAGACACTCCCTTTCACCAATGGATCCAATTGATAAGATCTGGGGGAATCTCCAGCATAGTAACTGTTCCAGATGGGCCAGTTTCTCTCCTGGAATTAGGACTCAGAGATTAGAGCTATAATTGGGATGCTCCCTTGAATGGAATAGAGGAAAGTCCTGGTCAGAGAAGCATGAAAAGTTGGTTTGTGGAGGAAGGTACCTAGATTCCTGCTATCATCTCACCCTATCATCTCACTTCCTTTCAAGAAGTCTGGGTGCCACCTGTTTGGGGCTTCAGAGGTCATCAACACATCTTTTTCACCCTCTCCATACATACATATATACACAGATACATACACATACAAACACTCACACAGATTGTTCCAGTCAAGCCTGTTTTAGTGCTTTTATGTTACTATGACCAAAGATGCCTAACATATGCATGGATAACAGCACAAAAAGCACACAAAAACAATGATTAAAAAAAACTAGTCCCCACCCACACTCACACATATCCGGTGTTCGAATCAGACTCTTTGTAACTCCATGTGGTCCCAAAGGAAGATTCTTTGGAATCCATATTTTCCAGAGTCTACTTGGACAAACCTCAGCTTTCAATTCAATTGGGAACAGCAGTGGTTCCTAATGTGGCCCCACAGTCTTCATCAGAATCACCTGTGGGAACTGACCCACAGATATACACACACGATTGCCAAATCTTCAGGCTTGGAGAAGCAGAAGCAGTCCCGTTCTAAAAGAATCTCAAATCTGTTCTAAAAACTTTCTCCATGTGGGCCTTCCTGCTGGCCTAGGGGTTAAGTCTCAGTGCTATCAACTCTATGGCCTGAATTCAATCCCTGAACCGTGAGCTAATGCACACAGGGTACAGCAGACCTCTCCACTCTCCCCTCAGCAGTGAAATCCAGCAGGTCTGCTCCCCACTCTGTCTCTGGTGAATCCTCTCATGCCCTGTACCTCTGGTCTACATTCCAGTTCTACACAAAAATAAATGAAACAGTAGAATTAATTTAAAAAGTCTTTATGAGATTTTGAGGTACAGTTGCATCTACTGGGATCAGATTGGCTGGATTAATGTAAGTTATGAATTCCTTTTCAGTCTTTTTTCTAGAAGGAGGTGGTATCCCTGTGAAGCCTGGCAGATGGATTTTGAAGGCATTTTGTCTGAGAGATGGATAAAAGCCTAGTCTGTGGATTTACAAAATGGAGCTCCATGATGTTTGGACTTGTTGGAGCACATAAAAACAAGCAATCAGGCCTCAAAGGGACTTTGCTAGGTTGGTGGCTTGAGCTAGTTCATGAACCAGATCATTCGCTTTGCCTCTGAGATTTGTAGACACAATCAAAAAAAAAAAAAAACAAAACAACTGTGTGTGCGTTGCGTGTGTATATGAGTATGCAGCAAATGTACCTTTTATTTTAGAAACAAAAATATAATTTCTGACCCAACAATAGCCGGATCCCTGTGAATGAAGGGTTTGCATATTTTCCTGTTTTAACGGTTCTAGTATAAACAGTCAAAGCCCAGGCCTGATTGTCAGTAGGTCCTGAGCAGCCCAACCAGAAGACTGGAAATGACTCCTGCAGCCTGAGAACCTGGACCCGGCTTAGTGCCAGGATTCGGGCTTGTGTTTAACAGTAGCAATGGGGTCAGGAGTTGAGGGAGAGGGCAATTGCAGTGATCCCCAAGCCCAAAGCTAATGCCAGAAGCAACAGCAGCTACAGAAGCAGTGGGAGCAGGAGCTACCACGTACTGAGGGTTTCTTTGTAGAGGCATTGGGCTATGCAATGCAGTTATTTATTTGAATACTTCCAAAACTCAAGGTAATGGCATTATTGTTCCAATGTTTTTCAAAGATTGGTTTATTTATACATACAGAACTGGGGCACAGGCCAGAGGTGCAGGGGTGGTGAGAGGCTTCACCATAGACAGTGTGGGGCAGAAGAGGCAGACTGACAAAGTACACAGCTGAGGGGAGCAGTGGGTGGGTCAGGAGAGGTCTGCCATGCCATGTGGGTCACCTTAGGGTGGAAATTGTGCTCATGCTCAAATGACTCCAGCTTCTTTGTGCTTTAGCTCATTGAGCCACTAGGGAGGGCCCTATTGTTTCAATTTTTAGAATGAGTTTCAACAGCTTTTCTGATGTCACATAGTTTCTTCTTCTTCTTTTTTTTAAGATTTATTTATTTATTCATATAGAACTAAGGTACAGGCTAGAGGTGCAGGGGGATGAGAGGATTTACCAGACACAGAATGGGGATCAGAACAGACAGAATGGTGAAGTAAACTTCTGAGGGGAGCAGTGGACAGGCCAGGAGAGGTCTGCTGTGCCATATGGATCACCTCCAGGGCTGGGGATCGAACTTGCACTGAAGCGGTTGCTGTTTGCTTGCTGTTCTGCGTCCTAACCCATTTCACCACCAGGGAGAGCTTGGATCACATATTTTTTAAGGGGGAAAATAAGGAATTCAAATGAAGGCATTCGACTACTATCACAACAATTGCACACAAAAACTCAGATCACAGACAGCAGCTTGTGTGCCAGCTATGAATAGAAGGCTTTGGTCCTAGAAGTCACTCGTCAGACTCTGCTGGTCCCTGCTTTCTTTCAAGGCATTTCTCCCAAGCCCCACTAGTCTCCAGCAAAGGAAGGTAGTTGTCAGTAGGGCCTAGAAGCCCTTCTGTCCTAGTTGAAGGCAACCCCCAATTTCTGGGTGAATCCTTTATGCCCTGACTCTTTATACCATGAATCTCTTTTGGGCTAGCAAAAGAATCAAGATCTCATTGATCAGCTACCAATTTTATATTTAGTGATCCTGAACCAAAGAGTGTGGTTAAGAAGCTTTCCTGGATCTGAAACAAAGAGAGTTGAATCTGAATAAAAAAATTATGGATGGCCTACCCATATGATGGATTATTAAACATGCATTGAAAATCTTTTCAAAGACTAAGATCTGGAAAAGCCATCTTGGTGAAAGATTAAAATAAAATTTTAATACATAGTCACAAATTTTATATAAAGTACATTATTTTAAGTGCATAAATTATGTAAAGGTTAAATGAGTATATTTATTTTTATTTATATATCTGTTTACATTATTGTTCATTTTACTAACCATCATCACCATAACCCTCCCTCTGGTCTCTCGTTCTGATCCCTCCCTCTCCCCCTCCCCTGTAATATGTCTTTGGTTTATAATTTTCTGTTTGTTTTTGTTAAATGTGTATATTTAAAAATGTAAGTAAAAGATTAAAATGCTATTTGTAGTTCCTCATTAGGGGTGGGAATTATTTGTAATTTTTGTTTTCTTTGTGTATCTTAATGTTCTATTTCCCCATTTCTTGGCAATTTGTGTTCTCCTTGCAAATGGAGGAAAGAGTGAAAAGTGAAAGAGTCCTCCCATATACCTGCCCTGGACATGTGCAGGTATGTTATTTTTACCCCACCATGAATTTCAGCAGGCAAATCCATTTTCTTCCTTCATTGCCTAAGTCTTCTTTCAAGAGTCAGGAAGCCGGAAGCGTCTTGAATCAATTCTGTCATCACAGGGCAGACCCTGGCAAAGATCTGTGCCTGGGTGCTAGGGAACCCACTTTCTTCAGTCCTTGAAGTGCTTTTAATTTGGTGGGAGGAAATAAGTGCACTGAGAGAATAGAAGCACCCAAGTGTCAAGGCGACTACCAAGTAGAGTTAGAAGTTGACTGGAGGTGGAGGGAAAATTTTCTGGGTGTAGGCTATGTCCCAGGGGGTGTCAATCATTGCTAAAGTGCTGGGAAGTAAGGGAGCCTGGAGACAATCAAGTTCCCCAGAGCCTAATAGTAGTCTGAAAGGACTAGGCTGGCTGGCGAACACCTGAGGGTGGCAGCTTCCCAAGCCCCTCCCTTCTTTCCTGGAGGGCTGATTGGCACTGGGTAGGAGCAGAATCTCGGAGCAATTGGCTTGCCACTGCAGTTTTTTCACTAGTCTAAATATCGTTAAATTTCTAGTGCCTGCAGGGAGTAGGGACAAATACAGGAGGGTTTCAGTAGTGGTGTATGGTTCAGTGGCCACTTCCTGGAGTCTTGCTGTCTGGATCCAGCGAGATGGGGGTCACTCACTCTGTGTTATGGGGTCAATCCATCCTGCCAGAGCTCTTCTTCCAGTGCTGAACCTGAGCTACCGGTGGAGTGTTGATAATGTCTCTTGGTGCCAGCAGAGGGCAGCCTCGAGGCTGCTGGAAGATTCTTTTCTGCTCCCGCCTAGTAGCAAGCTCTGTGTGTGTGTAGAGGGTTTGTGGGAGAGTTGGCCTTGGAACCCTGAGACCAGCCATCTCATCTGTAGAAGCCACTCCAAGGCCCCAAGGGCAGTCAGCCGGCAAGATGTGATTAATCTACATCCCTTGGGGAACCTCAGTCTGGCAGGGGCATGGCTTGGGGTGGGAAGCAGGGTGGTGTACCAAACGTCTAGGAGAAACTAAGAAGTAGTCTCTCTCTATATGTGTATGTGTATGTATATGTATTCCTATAATAAATTCTTTCAAGCACGAAAGAACCTTTTAGTAATGCTGGTGAGAACTAGGATAGTCTTTACACCCATGGCAGGGGAAGTCAGAGGCTAGGAACTGTGAAGTTTCATCCGAATGGGCACAGTGGGTCATGGCAAGAACATGTATTTATGTGCTGGGGGCAGAGAGACAATTGGCTATGGATCACCACACAGCTAACTGGGGAACTCTGAAGTTGGTCAGTTCCTAATGGCTGAATTTGGGGCAAACTCACTGTAATTCTCTAGCCTGCAACTAATCACTTTGAGAAAATGGGCACTGTGAGCTCAGGGTCTTGTGTGGTCATTCCTTAGACATTCGAGGGATCGAAAGCTAAAGTTCAATGAATTAAGTTTTGTCACTGCCCCAGCTCTGACAACACAAGACTCCGGGTTTGCTGCTGGGGTGAAAGGATCCAGTCACTACTCCCTTGTCTGTTGTGGCTGCCCACCAGGTTTTGTGACCATTGTCCCTGACTTAGCCTGGCCTGAAAATCTTCATGTGTCCTTTTGTGGACATTCTTTTTGGCATTTGGGCAGTGCCCCTAGTTCTCCTGTCCTGGGAAGCTGGGTTACTGAGCTCTAGAAAAACACATTTTTTATTTATTTATTTTTAAAGATTTTTTTATTTGTACATACAGAACTGGGGTACAGGCTAGAGGCTCAGGGGCGGTGAGAGGCTTCACCAGAGACAGAGTGGGGAGCAGAACAGGCAGATCTACGAAGTAGACTGCTGAGGGGAACAGCGGGCAGGTCAGGAGAGGTCTCCTACACCATGTGGTCACCTCCCCTCCATGGCAGGCAGGAATTGAACTCATGCGGAAGTGGCTTTAGCTTCTCAGTGCAGTCCTTTAACCCACTGCGCCACTAGGGAGGGCCGAAAAACATATTTATTAAACAACGAGTTTGAAGCCTGGCAAACCACCAAGGAATCCCAGCTGGGAGTTTCTTGGTGTGCTAAACCCATCAACCTCCAGAACACCTGGGCAATAGTACACATTCAGTAGTGGGCAGAGTCTTTGGCTAGCCTTGGTCTCTCACTGTGATTGCAAAAGGGCACGCATTAACTTTTCTTGACTTGTTTCCCCATCAGAAATTTGAAAGGAGAGCATTTCCCAAGATAGCTGTGAAAATAGTGATTGCAAATTATAAAAGCCGGTGTAGATATGAGCTGTAATTACTAGAGTGCATCCAGCTCTATCAGTACCTGTGTAGCATGTTGGAAGATGCAAGAACATTGTGCAGATGTATGCACAGGTGCAGCATGTGTGTGTAAATGTGTATGCCTGTCTACCTAGATGCAGACAAATGCACTTGTGTATATGCGCAAGATATGGGGGGACCCTTTTGCAGACATGTATATGCATAGGAATACGAATATTTGTGCCTGGAGGCAGAGGGTGCACGCTACCCACGGGATCTGTTTCTCTCCAACTGGGTC
This sequence comes from Condylura cristata, assembly GCF_000260355.1. Lineage (NCBI taxonomy): Eukaryota > Metazoa > Chordata > Mammalia > Eulipotyphla > Talpidae > Condylura > Condylura cristata. The sequence goes on along the minus strand of NW_004567115.1, from coordinate 9,448,528 downwards.
AGGGCCACCTGAGGAAGTGGGGTTTCAGGTGCCGATAGCTCCTGGGCCCTGGGAAAACCCGCATCCTGTCAGCGCCTCCGTGGTATCTGCCCACTCATCTACCAGCGGCCGCTCAGCTCCAGTTTCAGTGGGTACCAACATCCTCCAGTCCCATGGTGGGGCAAAGGGCAAGAGAAGGAATAGGGGTGTGTGTGTGTGGGGGAGGGACACTATAGGCAAACAAGTCTGCAGGCCTTCGCAGACCCCCATCCCACCCGCCTCATCTCCTCTTTGCCTTCGCATGTCGCTTCCCTAAGGAAGATGAAAAAACGGCCCTGATGTCTATTCGGTTCATTGAGGAGGTCCGGGTCCCTTATCCTCACGAGACCTTACGAAGGGAGGAGAACAGAGGATTTTAACTTGGTTTGGGAAAATATGCGGCGACAGAGCTTGCCCGGGGAGCCCTCAGGGCACCACGGGTGTGCCTAGGAGACGCGACGGTGCGGCTGGCGGCTGGAGATAACCATCATCTCCCTCACGCACAGGCAAATCGCCAGGCTGGTTTCTTTCCCTTCTTTCGGACAGATTCTGAGCTGCGCAGCGCTCGCCTCACCTGAATACTTACTTCTGCGCAGAGAAAGACCCCATGGCTTCCCCGGGAAGCCCAAGGCCGCCGCCTTGCTCGTGCAGAGCGGCGGAGACTCGAGTTTCCCGGCAACAAGCGGTTCTGGAGCACCGAAAGCCGTAGAATAGTCACAGTTGCAAACACCCTGCCGTCTCCCGGGACCTGTTTGGGCGACAGACTGTAGAAAATTTGAGGCCAAGCGCAAGGAGACTCCGGTGCGGTGCGAAGTACCAGCTGAGGCACACGGGTTCGGATCCCCTCTGCCAACCGAGCCCAGCGGCCGCGACCGCCAGAGTCGCTGCAAAAGTTGTGCATGATTCTGCTTGGGAGAAGAGCCGTCAGGCGGGGTCTGGCTGGGAGCTGCGGTCTCTCACCCCTCCCAGAATCTTAGATAGAAAAACGTAAAGCGGATGGGGAATTGGTCCAAGGAATTGAGTGCAAAACCTCTGGGAAAGTGAAAAACGCGCACCGGTGCCTCGACTCTGGCTGGGGGTCGGGGAGCAGCCACCGGCCCAGTCGCCCTGGTCCTTGCAAGGCCGGCCTGTGGGAAGCTGCCTGTGGATGACTGCCCCGTGGCCCCCTCCCTCGGGATTCCACAGGGCCCTGACCCGGCCTTTATCTCAGCGCGGTCAGCAGTCACGGGGGCTTCAGGAAAGAAGACAAAGGCCCGGTGTCACTACGGGCGGGGACTCGGTTTCCTGACTGCTCGTGCTTACAACCTTTAGCGGTTGTTGGGGGGGGAGATTTTTTAAAAATATTTCTCGAATTTCCTCCCCCACCCCCCCCAAACAAACAAAAAAGGCAAAAAGCATATTTCCCTCCTCTCCTTTTCCATAGAAACGAAAGTTTCCTGGGATCTTGCCCTTTCCTTTCCCTGCTCAGAGAAGTAGCTTTCCTTCGCACATAGGGGGAAATTCGGTAAACGTTTTTGTTTTATTCGTTTTGATGGTTTTATTGCTAAGGACAAGCGGGTCAGGTTGAGGTCTCAGTTTGGAAAACGCGGCATGGCGGGGGCCGTGGCCACAGCCTGGGGCCCTGACTCCTCACCGACAGGACTGCCAAGACCTCCAGGACTCCTCTGCCCGCCAGGCCAGGTCGTCGAGGGAGCCCTGTTAGGAGAGTCCATTTCTTTTTCTGAATTTTTAGGGAAACGGGAAGCGCCCGATTTAACATCCGATGATTGCAGCACCCTCCACAGACCTGCGGGTTGGGAGGCACTGGTGGCCCAGGCCGGGATCTTTTAAGTTGCTGACTGCCCAGCGTGGGTCCCCACCCACTGCAGTGCCTCTGCCCTAGCTTGGCCAACCCGCTTCCTGCGTTTGCCCCTTTGGGTTTCCACAAAGAGGGGGACCTCTCCCACAAGCTAACTCTGCAACCTCACACACGGTGGAGATCTACTTCTTTTATGGAAAAAAAAAGGGGGGGGGATGTCAAGCAGTCTATTCTAGAACATTCTAGAAGGAAGGAGGGCGAGCTGGCCCAGGAGTCTGAGAGTGGCAACTGTGCCTGGATCCAAGTGGCTGAGTCAAGATCACTTATGTGGTCATCTGGGTCTTTCTCCGAGAAAATCTAAAGGCATATGGTAAAGACTGACTAAGCAGGAGCCAGAGGGTGAAGGAAAAGATCCAGACTGGAACCACCATCTGTGCCCCCAGGGCTTGGGCATTGATTTCTACAATGACAATGTGCAGCTTATCTATAGGGCCAAGGGGCCAGGACAGGATGGGCACCATTGCTTGAGCCCTGCTATCAGAAGGTGCTGGTGGTCTGGGTTTTGGGGCAACAGGGGTGGCCTGGCCGCTAGGATGTCAGACTACAGGGTTACAAACAAAGCCTTCCTTCCTTCCTTCCTTCCTTCCTTCCTTCCTTCCTTCCTTCCTTCCTTCCTTCCTTCCTTCCTTCCTTCCTTCCTTCCTTCCTTCCT
>NW_004567115.1:9440666-9445900 GCF_000260355.1 Condylura cristata | reverse complement strand
TCCTTCCTTCCTTCCCTCCTTCCTTCCTTCCTTCCTTCCCTCCTTCCTCCCTTCTCCCTTTCCCCCTTCTCCCCTACCCTCCTTCCCTTCTTTCCTCCCTCCCTCCCTCTCTCCATTCTCTTTCAATAAATGAAGGGAAATCATGTTGGACATCTACTATAAATGGGGCATTTTGACTTTAGAACATTTAATGATTTTAATAACTGCAATATATATATATATATAATTCTATTTTATAGATAAGATTACTGAAATGGGTGCTTTGCCCAAGGTCACACTGTTAAAGGAGGTTGCCCGGTTCCACATTAGTTCTTCCCAGCTGAACAGGCCCTACCCTTTATAGGCCATCTCCCTAGGGTGACATGGTTCCAGAATAAGCTTGTCATAGCTTACCACTGAGAGGAACCTATGCAGCAAACAGCAGGCACTATAGGAATTCCCTAGGGCACAGCTCAACCCTTGCCTTCCCCCTTTAGCTGCTGAGGTTAAGAACACTGAGTTGGACCAGTAGCATCTGTGCCTTTGGAGAGCCCAATTGGGTAGCTAGCTTCAACATTCTCAGATTGCTCCTTATATTTTTGAGGTTATTCTGAAGTTGCACAGATGGCTGGGTGACCTATCACTGGCCCCTCCTCTTCTTAGGACCCCAAGTTCCATAAAGATAAATGAGACTTTGGGTTCTTAGGGCCCAGATACTCTTGTGATTGCATGGCATTCTCTTTCTCCAGAAAACGGAAAACTGACAGGGTTCAAGAATACTTAACTTTTGGTTGTCCCAAAGGCAAATCTCATCTCATTTCCAACAGAGCTCATTTCATTTCCAGAGCTCAAGTTTATTTCCAACAGCTCCATGCCTCCAGTTCTTATCACACAGGAGAGACATGGGGTTCTGGTTTTACTCCTTCCTATAACTCCCACATGCTACTTGCAGAAGCACGGACTCCCCTGCAGAGAATGCAGGACTGACAAAACTTGTATACCACCAGCTTAACACCATGGAAGCCGCCCTAATTCTGAACTTCTGAGCCTGGTCAAGCTGTTTCCTGCTCCCCTCTCAGAAGCTGGCAACCTCACCTTGCGGTTCCAGTGCTCCAGGCCACCACTAAGGGAACATTGTCTTGGGTTTTACCAATTCTCTGGCCCATTCTCTCCTACCCCTTTGGCTACAAGAAAATTCTGGTGGGCTATTGAATTCCACCCACCACCAGGGGGCTCCTCATAGCAGAGAGCCAGGTTACATTAGTGGAAGAAACAGGCAAGGGCTCCAGGGCACCTAAACTCAGATGAAAGATCCTGGGCATCATGCCCATTCAAACCAGGGCACAGTAGGTCCAGAACATACAACCCCCCAGGGTTCCCTTCCCTAGCCGCTCGGTGCATGCACTGCAGGAGTCCCTTTAGAAAAGGGAACTCAAATTCTCTGGCTAAAGCACCCTTAGGGGGTATCGATGACTAAAAACTCAGGTGAAAATGTGAGAAAGGGGTACTCATCTTATTGGCATCAAATGTGAGGATCTTGTATATATGTGCACAACACTCCCTCATTCAATACCACAAGTAGCAACTCATCATCCAAGACATGAAGAAATTGGCAGGGTATTTGTATTAAACCCTGCATTGTATTTACAGTGTATCCTGGGAAATGTATATCCATCCATCCATCCATTCATGTGGCCCTGCCATCTAGACCAGAGTGTATATGCTATAGATCAGTAACTCTCTCAAATACTTTGCCATCATCTAGGGAATTCCTTAAATCATCTTCTCTAATAGATACTTAAAAGTGCAAAGAGGGAGAGGAGAGAAAGGAAATGAGAGGGGTGAAGAAAGTTTGCCATTGTCTTACACTTTCAACACTGAGGGAAAATGAACATACCATAGAATTTTGGAGAAATCCCCAGGGCTGGAGTTAGGGAGAGGGGTCTTCTTGTGGGCCTCCATAGGGAAGAGGGGTTTGGCTCCCTTCCTCTACCTCCTCCAATCTCTGTGTAGGTCAGGAAGCCCTCACTTATTTATTCATTTCATCCCCAATACTTTGTGAGGCTTCTGCTCTCCCGTTCCTTGAGTGCCTCTTGCCTTTCATTCTGGAGGGCAGTGTGGTGGTGTTCTATTCCAAGTGCTGGCCTAGCCCCAATTTCCTTACCTCACTGGAGGCTCTGCCCTGACACTGTCCTCCTCTGTTTTCTCTGCATGGGATAGTAGTTCTGGGGTAGCCAGTCTTGGCACAGAGTCGAAACCAGTTGAAGCAAAGGCTCTGTATATATTCTGTTATTCAGCAAGGCAGGATTTTACACCCAGAACATAACTGCTCACATTACCAATGATTTATGAATGCAACACACCCTGTGGTTCCAGTAAGCACTCTGTGAGTAGTGGCCCTATGATTATTACAAGTCCCCAGATATATACTTTCTCTGTCCATGAATGACAAGACATATACACCTCCCACCTTGTCACCAGTGACAGCTTGCATACACAGCTGCAACAAGCATACACTCCACAACAGCCCTTGAGATACAGATACATGTTTGCACCACAGAAAGCCCACTGCTGCCTCAGTACTTTCTTTTCTTCAATCTCTCTTAGTCAGGCCAGACAAAGGAGCAGTGAGTGCAGCAGATGCACCCAGATACAGGTCTCACCAGCCTTTGGGACTCTGGCAGCAGCTGAGACTCCTTCTCTAGCCAGTCCTTTCCAGCTCACCTGGGTCTGGAAGGCTCCATTCTCAGTCTGAGAACCTTAGGACTTAATCCTCCAGCTTTCAGTCTCCCAGAGAATGGAGAATGCCCCAGGGGAGGAGAGGGTACCCTGAACCTAGTTACTTGGCCCAACTGTACCGATATTCTGCTTCCGGCTGTGGTTCCTTCCTGCCCCACACTGGTCGCCCCCACGACCTGCAGCCATTGCTGTCCTGCTCAGAGTTGGGGAGTAGTGAGGGGCGGTTGGCAGAGCAGGCTTCTGCGCAAGCTGCACTACAGTCCGCATGAAGAAGCATGAAGAGATACTGTTATTCCCGCACAGGACTGAAGGCCATCCACCCCAAATCCATCAAAAGCCTGCATGCGCGGGTGGAACCATTGGTCTTAATTCGTTATTCAAAAAGTCTCAGTAAAGGAAAATAAAAGAAAAAAATTGATTTCTGCAGACACAATGTATGTTTGTCCTTTCAGATACTTTCAAGTCTCTTACATCTCAAGTAAAGGAATTCTGATTATTAAAATTAATAAGGTAATCAATCACTTCTTAGAGTTGTATCACCATTTGGAAGTTTGCAGCATTTCTACAAACAGGATTTCATCTTTTTGGGAAAACTCTTCTGGCTGTTAAATTTGACTGGAAAATGTAAAGCAAGAGAACGAAATAATGAAGACACAGCCATGCAATTAGTGCGACTGTTTAAGAGGTAAAATACAGACTTGCATGTGCAAAACCAGAACAAATCCTACCTACAGTCTCGCCTTTTCAACGAACCACGGCAGATAAAGTCTCTCTGATGACGTTAAACAGTCGCAACAGGCCAGCGATGACACAGAAAACAAACAATCCCAGGAAAACAAAGCTGCAGCGACAACCACAAACGACCCCCCCCTTCGGTTGCTCTCAACCTTGTTTATCTGAAAGAAGATAAAATTTTGCCGAAAATCTGCTTTTAACTAGCTGCTGAACAAATGTAGGCGCGGTGGAAATAATGTAAGTCCGTGTTAAAAGAAAGAACAAAAATTTATTTTGGAATTGACAAGACAAAAAAAACAAACAACCACACACACAAAAAAAACAACAACAACCCACCAAATTACAAAACAACAAAAGTGCTCTCTCTAGTTCTCTCTAGAAAATTTGGTCCCCCAAGCGACAGTCTACAGAACAACCAGGTCTAGTGTTTTCTGGTCAGCCGGCTCCAGACCCCAAGCCTGACTGGTCCCACTTCTGCCCTGCTTCACATTTCTCCTGCTGACGGTGAGAGAAGCAAGACTTTTGGGGAAAACAACAATTAGGGGGAGGTCGAGCCATCAGGGCCTTATGGGTCAGGCAGGCAGTGATCTAACATTGGGGCTTGCATCGAAGATCGATCTGGGGAATTTGTTTTTGATTTGAGTTTTTTAAATAGGGAGGGGGATGCCCCCCACACTCATAGAGGATACCATCCTTTACTGAACGTATTCTCCTACCTCTCTGACTACAGCTTTTTGAGGACCCGACAGGAATTCTAACTCCTAATCGCCTGGAAAAGAAGATTTTCATGTTTTGCTTTAGCAAGCTCCAAGGCCATAGTATGCTGCCAGTTTTCTTGGTGATTTTTTTCCCTTAAAATATTTTAAGGGAAATGTTATGTAAAATAGCCCCACCGATTTTTTTTTTTTTTGGTAAAACATTAGCCCACCTCATAGGTCTGGAGGTGCCGGAAGAGCCGGATGGAGAGCAGAGGAAACTCAGCTTCTCTCCGAGCTGGGATGTTGTACAAACCAGAGCTCAGGCCGCAGACAGAAGCGGCCTGGGGTCCCCGGTGCGGCCGAATCCCGGCCGTGCCCTGTGGAACCCCGGCAATAGACTTATGAACAGCATCAACAAGGTACGCGGAACAAACACACGTTGGTCCCTTTCTCCGACTGCGCGGGTCTCGCTGCCGGCACAGACCCGCGCTTCTAGCCAATCTTTGCGCCGCAGCCGGGCGCAGAAAGCCGAGCGGGAGCGCACCGACCTGCGAAGAAGGCCAGTAGGTCTGCGCCGACGGCCGGCTGCGTCTCGGCTCGGGTGCTTCATCTCGGTTGTGAGTTTTGTCCGGGGGTGTCCTGTCCCGACGCTGGGGCGCCTGGAGGAGACGAGGCCTGCGGAAAGCGCATGGAGAAACGGCCTGCAGGCCGAAGGAGTGAGAGGGCATAGAGGGCAGGGATGCGAGCGCAGGAGGCGAAGTAGAGGAGACAAAGAGGAGCTAGAGTTGCGGAGAGGGGTGAGGAGGCTTGGAGCGACCGTGGGCTCAGGCTCAAGGAGGCTACCCCAGCGAGCGCACGCCCCGGCTGTCTGCGGTGGCTGCGACGGAGGCCGCCGTCGCGCGTCCCTGTATCCTCGCATCCGGCTTTCGTGGGACTCTCAGAGATCGAGGCGCGAGTGCAGTGCGCCTGTTTTGCTGTCATGGTCCCAGTAAGAGCAATGCATCATGGCGAGCTCGGGTTGCCGGGCGCAGGCGAACTGCAAGCCGGGTGCATTGGTGGGCGCGGGCGCCGGGGGCGCGGCGG
>NW_004567115.1:9383597-9440522 GCF_000260355.1 Condylura cristata | reverse complement strand
GTGGGTGCGGGTGTGAGTGGGGATGCGGCGGCGGCGGGGGCGCGGCCGGCGGGCCACCCAGCCCGTTGTAGGAGTTCACTACGCCTGGAGGCAGCGCCATGCTCTGCACGCGTGAGTACGGCCCGTACGAGGCTGCAGGGCCCGCCAAGCCCTTGACCACCGCGGCCGCGCCAGGGCTGCCGGGGCCCGCTGCCGCTGCTGCCGCTGCCGCGGCGGCGGCAGCCGCCGCCATCTGGCAGGAGGCATAGGGCATGGGTGAAGGCGGTTGCGGTAGCGGCCACGAGTTGTTGAGGAAGCCAGACTGCAGGTACTTGGGGGGCGCCAGGTAGCCGTAGCCGTCGGCTCCCGCGCCCGCCACGCCGCAGCCGCCCGCGGCACCTCCGGCCCCAAAAAGGCCCTTGCCGGGCTGGAAGTGTGCGGGCGGCGGCCGGAAGGGCCGCTTCATGCGGCGGCGGCGCCGGTAGTTGCCCTTCTCGAACATGTCCTCGCAGGCCGGGTCCAGCGTCCAGTAGTTGCCCTTGCGCTCGCCTCCGCCCTCGCGCGGCACTTTGATGAAGCACTCGTTGAGGCTGAGGTTGTGGCGGATGCTATTTTGCCAGCCCTTCTTGTTCTTCTCGTAGAACGGGAACTTGGCGATAATGTACTGGTAGATGCCCGACAGCGTGAGCCTCTTCTCCGCGCTCTCCCGGATCGCCATGGCGATGAGAGCCACGTACGAGTACGGGGGCTTCTGCGCGGGGTCGGGCTTCTCCGGGGCTGTCCCGGCGCCCCCGCCCTTGCCCGGGCTAGGCGGCGGTCCCTCGGGCTCCTTGGTAGCGCGGCCGGTGTCCGGGGCTAGCAGGGCCCCCGCGCTGTCCTCGGCCTCAGGATAGCTGGCCATCATGACAAAGCCGGCGCGCCACGACCAGCCAGCCCCTGCACTTTTTTCCTGGCGCTGGCGGCACAGAGTCCGGACACACAAGTCCACTCACAGCAGTCTTAAACTTGTGGAGCCTGCGGCTGTCCCCCGCGATCGCTCGCTCGCTCGCCGGCAGCCTTTCGCTCCTTTCCCCTCTTCTTTCCCTTTCCCTCGGGAGCGGCCGGCGGGAGTAGAGCTCAGCCTCTGGCCATGGGGGAGTCCGCCCAGCAGAGAGGGGCTCCGGCCCCGCCGCCCCTCCCCGCCCAGGCCAGTCTCCGCCTCGGTGGGTTTTCTTCTGTGCGATCTTCCCCTCCCCCCACCCCCCGGTTTCCCGAGGCACGACCCGCGGCTCTGGCAGAGCTGCCTCCTGGAGTCCCTAGAGCGCCAGGAGCTTCGCTCTGTTCTGATTCGTATGGGCTCCACCGAGTTCCGCTTGCGTCAGGCGCCTTCGCCCCTATAGCTGGGCGGCCACTCGCGCACGGGCGAGTTCATCTCCAAGTCACTTTTCGTAAACGCCCCGCACAGCCCGGACCGGCCTGCCCCCGCCTAGGAGCCTAGGGGGCTCGGTCGACTACGAGGCTCAAGCTTTTGCAAGCCCCTGAAAGCCGTCAAACCGTCAGAGCCCGCTTTGCGAACAGGGCCAGGCGATGGCGAGGGCCTGGCGGGCCAGACCTCACTCCGCGGGGCCTTAGGGATCTCGGGCTCTAGCGAGGAGGGGCGCCACCAAGCCTCCTCGCAGCTTTCAGGTGAAAGAAAACGACTCTCTCTCTCTGTCTGTCTTCTTGATCCTCTCGGGGCTAAACTTCCAGCTCTGGGCAGGGGGAGGAGCGGGAGGACTAGGAAGCCGACCAGAATGAGGTGGAGAGAGCTGCGGGGTGGCTTTGGGATAATCAGCCCTGAAACCGTGTCACTGACGAAGAAACTTTGGCCTGACCGGCCCTTCACTCTCTCCGAATGACAGTGGCCCTGGGTGGGTTTAAGGTGAAGATCGTTGGGAAGAGGTGCCCAGGGGCGCCATCTGACCTCTCTTCGCCCCTCTTTGTGTGTTCCTGGATCTAGAGACCAGTCCCCTCCTCAGAATACTCGTTGTAAACCTACCGATTGATGTGGGCCCCGCTCTGCTCCTGGTCTGATAGAAGCATGGATGGTACCACGGGGTCTCTGGGGCACTGTGGATGTTTGTCCACAGGCGTCACTTACAAAGTCATAGGGAGGGTCAACACCTGAGATACCAGATGCTCAAGTGCTGAAATATTGTTGCAAAAATACAGGTATGCACATGGACAGGGTTGTGTGTTTTATACTATGAGGTAAAGCACATTTTTACTTGTAGCTATTCAGTGACATATGTGTATCACTTATTAGAGTAAATGCTTTTCATGGGAGATGGAATCTTTCCTCCTCTCTTTTCTCTCCCCCCTCTCTCTGTGCTGTGCTGTTCCCTATGTGCTTCCCTCTTTTTTCTCTCCCAGTCCTTCTTCTCTCTTCCTGCATACACACACACACACACACACAATCGGTGAAAAAAAAAACAAAAGGTTGTGAGGGAGGCATTTGTTCAAATCTCTCTTCCCAGGAAACAGTTGTTCTGTTCAGTCTCCAGTGCTAAGGAGTGAGTTCTCATCTACCTTCAGCAGAAGACAGGTTGGGACCCAGTTATATCTACATGCATGGAGATGGTCTCAGGGGAAATTAGTACTGATGAAAAAAAAAATCAGGTGTGCACTTTAACAGTTAACAGCTTTAACAAAAAACTCCAGGCATAAAGTGTGAGAGAGAGGCTAGGGTACTTTGTGAAGGAGGGCGGACTGAGTGGTTGTTATGTGAGTGATTGGTATGTGAGTGATTGGTAAGTCTGAAGTGGCTGTCTCAGCTGTCTCAGTGCAGTCACTGTCTCTTTCTCCCAGGCTGTCCAGTCTCTGAGGGAGCTTGAAGAACCCCTGGTGGCTCGTGGTCCCAGCATCCACAGGCCACCTACAGGTGCCCCACTCAGCCTCTGATCTGTATTCTGAGATGAAAGAAAGGCAGGACAGGTTGGTGGGGTTCTTTGGAATTTGGCATCTTCCAAGTGACTTCAGCGAGGTCAGGAGGGCAGCCTGACCTGCCTACCTGGGTAAGGGGGAGCAGGACTCTCCTAAATGTACTTCAGTAAATACCTTAGCCCCCACCCCCATCATGTAGGGTTACAAGATTTTGAACCCCTCTTCCCATGACCACCTAAGGAATAGGAGTGGGGGATGGTTGTCATAGCACTTCCTCAATACTGCTGACTGCCTCCTAAGCAGAGTGCAGGTGTTTTTCTTCTTCTGCACCCACATCTGTGCCCAGACTTGGGATGGAGGAGTGATGAGTCTGATTTGGGGCTGTTACAGATTGATGCTAGAGTCCTCCCTCCCCAAGCTTGGGCAAGGGGAGCAACAGCTGGATCTGGCCCCACCCTGGCTGGTCTCTTTTTTCTCTCTCTTTTTTCTGGCCACCCAGGCTGGCTTTCCGTCCCTCTCCCCCTTGCAGGCATTTCCGCCGCTGGCCTGCAGCAGCCAGGTGTAACAGCATTGTTGTGTGTGTCATCACTTCCCCCGAAATTCCACACTTGGCTCCCTTTTCAGCATTTAAGGAGTGTGTGTGTGTGTGTGTGTGTGTGTGTGTGTGTGTGTACCGGGTGGGGGTAAAAGAAGGAATTCCTCTAAAGAATTTTTCTAAGTGGAAAGAAGAGGAGCCTGCACTTCTCAGGTATTGACTTCTGACAGTCCTTCAGAGGAATGGAAGGTGGGCCAGACAGAGAAGGCAGAGCCCTGTGTGTGCTGTCTGGGAGGGGGGTGGAATCAGTGTCCTCCGGCTCCCCACCAAGATGACTCTTATCTTGCTCGGCTTTCCGAGACAGAAGGCGCAAGGCGAGGAAAACAGACCGAGGCGATGCAAGCTGGCAAGTGTGGAGCGGTGATCCAGGGCCTTTCAGAACTCCCTCGGGACAGAGACTTCAGTTGATGGTGGAGGAGCCTCGGGGCTGGGCAGAGTCTTCCGGCTGCCGACCGACCCTAGGTAAGTGAGGCTGGCGCAACAGAAAGTCACCGGGGCGCGCCTTGCTTTACTTTTCAACCTTTTTGGGCGGGTTGGATAGAACCCCACTTCGGGAGAGATTGGGTTACATTCGCTGGACCAACGGTGCGGAGGTTGCGTGGGGCCCCAGGATGTCCCCTGTCTCCGAGGCATTGCTGAGGCCCAGGCGGCTCTTTTATCCGCGGGGGCGCTAAGCAGCGTCTCAGGAGCGCCGCGCTGGTGCCGCCGGCTTCCCGCGCCGGCGCTGCTTGCCCACACCCGCGTAGTTGCTTGTGGTGCGGCCGCCACCCGCGCTTTTTCTCCCACTGGCCGGCCCCTCCTAAGTCCCGCGGATGGCCGGGGCGGTTCACCGGGCTCTGGCGCAGGAAAACCTCATCCACCCCAGGGCGGGGAATCTCTGGGCACTGCCAGGTGAGTGCAGCACCCGGAGGAAGGAAGCACTTTCTTGGCATTCCTCAGGTCTTCTCGAGCCTGTGCCGGCTTCAAGAACCGGGTTTCGTCACTCCCTTTCTTAGAAGGGCCCAGGCACACTCACGGTCTTCTTATTCCGGCATGGGGACAGAAGAACCAAACCTCCTGCGGCCCTCTTGTGTGTGCAGCCTCTGCAATGAGCACCCGCGAATATTGGGAAACTTGACCTTGAACTTGCTGGTTAGTACATCTTCGCACCCCGGCCTGTTATTCTCCCCTGCACACCATGGAGTCTAGCTCCCTCTACCATTCAGGCCAAGTTCCTCCCTTTTCATCTACTTTCTTCTCGCTCCTCTCCCGCCTTCCTTCCTTCATCTTCTTCTTTTCCTCCTCTTCCTCCTTCTCCCCTCCCCTCTCTCTTTCTTTTCACCCCCCCTTTTCCCTCTCCTTCCTTTTCCACCTCCCTTTCCCCTTCCTTCTCTCCCTCCCTCCCTTTCCCCCTCATCCCTCTCTCCTCCCTTCTTCCCACTTTCCCCTCCTTTCTTCCTCCTCCCAGTCAACCCCATACTCATATCCCTTCCAGCTCTTTTCTCCATTGCTCTCTCTCACTCAGCTGTATTATGTGATGGTTCAGATCCTGTATATTTGGGTGGAAAACATGTCAATCTGATACCCAGATTCTAAGCATCTCCACACGCTTGCACAGAATGACCTCTTGGCTCAATGTCCATGACTCTGAGGAAACTACTGGTTGTCTAATGTCCTTGGCTTGAGGTTAGGGTGACTTGGGCTGCCACCTGGCTGTTCCTGTGGTAAAGTTGCTGCTCAGTTCTTTTAAGAAGCCCAGGTGCAGAACTTCCCTGATGTGCTGTAACACACACAAGCCACTCACAAGGGTTCATCTGTTTTTAGCTCTGCCTAGCTGGTTACCCACACTGTAGCTCCAAGAGTGTTCACATTTCTCCTGCACAAATCCACATAGGGCCAGGCTCCAGGCCAACTGCTGTTCCTCTGCTGGTTGGAATTAGCAGTGTCACTTAACTAAATATGTGCTTGGAAGAAAGTGAGAGAGAGCAGGGAAATGCAAAGAGAAACACATACACACAGATAAAGAGGGAGAGGGAGAGAGAGAGAGAAGAAACGTGAGCGTGCATGCATGTGGGGGCACACAGAGCATGTTGTCCATTGTGGGGAAGAGCTCCCAGGACTCCCGGGATGCTTCTAGTTGGTAAGTGTTTCACTGAAAGTTCTCCCCCACCGTCTTGTCCCACCCCCTTTCTGACAGCAGGTCCCATTCGGACTCCTCTCTGTGCTTTGGGGAGAATGACTGGATCTCGGAGCACTCAGAATTGAGTCTTCTGCTATTTGGGGCTCTCTGCTCACTATCACTCACAGCCATGCCACTGAGCCTTAGCCCAGACACAGAACACCGTTCTGGTCCCTGGTGGTGGTAAGAACCTGTCTGAAACTTTCAAACCAAACTACTTGAGTGGCTTCTGCATTGGCAGCAGCTGGCTTGCAAGGTAAGGATTGCTGTCTGCAGCCCTAGCAGGCCCATGAAGGGACGCCTCAGAGAGCCTATTCTCATCCCAGCCTCATATTTCTCTCCACAAACAGGCATCTTCTAAAGATTTTCCATGGGGGGGGGGTTAGTTTTAGGTGCTTTGCTTTTATGGATTCCAGGGGAAGGGAGGGAGAAGGGCTGAGTTTTATGTTTTATAGTACTGGTCTTCTGAAGAAGATTGCCCTTTAAGAGCGTGTGTGAGCATATGCCTTTGTATGTGCTGTATGATTTACATATGGTAAGTGATATGCATCTCAAGGGTACAGCTTGATATGATTTTTACATATAATGTACCATGTAACCACTGCCCTGATCAAGATACGGAACTTTAACATTGATAACCTCAGGAGGTCCCCTCATATCTTTTCCTCATCAATATCCACCCCTAAAGATAAGCTGAATTCTGATTTCTATCTCCATAGATTAACTTTGCCTGCTTTGAGCATCATATAAATCAGGCATATAACATGTTTTTGCTTGCATCTGTTTTCTTCTGTGTAAAAGTTTTTGATATGTTTTCATCTTGTTACATGTGTCAGGCATTTATTTCTCTTTATTGCTGTGTCATTTTCCACATTTTGCTTATTTTGTTCATATGCTGATGGACATGCATTGCTTTTAGCTTTGGGATATCATAAATAAAATTGCTATAAACATTTTTGTGCATGTCTTTTTGTGAGAGGCATTTCATTAAAGACAAACTACAGTGCTGTATAGACAGACATGCTACAAAGGGACTTTTCCTTCTAGACAGCATTCTTTAAAGAATGTTCTCCAGCAATTGCTATCAGTAACATTATAAAGGAATAAAATAGTTGTCTTTTATTAAGCCCTTATTTTGAACCATGGACTTTATATGCATTCTTTCATTTCATTTTTATGACAAACCTAAGGGTTGCCACTCTTCCTATTTTTTTTCATATTTGTAGGTGTATTTTATTTGCCAAATAGTTCATATTGTGTCCCATTCTTAAACTTAATACCATTACATATACATCTCCACTGTTTAGAAGAGAATGTTCAGGTTGCTAATTTGGCATTCAAAGCCCTCCATTCTCTAACTACTGCCCAAATCTCCTGTGTCACTGCTTGTTAATGAGCTTTATGATCCTGAAATGACAAAGTGTTAGACACTCTTCCTATTTTATAGATGAAGAAACCGAGGCCCAGAGAGGTTAAGTGACTTGGAGTTTCAAATTTCATCTCTGTACTCCTACCTGTTTGTTCCTGCAAAGTCTGGAACCCTTCCTTCCTTCTAATCAAATCTGGCTGGTATTTATGAGGTGCATTTCCTAGAACCTCTGGTCCTCCCATGCTCACTGTCCCCCAGCCTTGATATCTTTTTGCATAACATAGGCACAGTCTTCTTCAGTATGAGGAAGAAAGGCCTAGGGACCACATCCAGTGTTTGGCCCTGAGCTCAGCAACTAGATGGTATTCATCTCAGAGTACTGGTAGAAGATTGGCTCAAGGACAAATATGTTTCTTGATGCCACAGCGAGGAACTTAGAGGTCATCCTTCCCTGGAAAGATAAGCGTATTTGGTCCTTCTGCCAACACACTGACCCAAACAGTGATGATCAGCCTGGGGCATTCCTCTGTCTACAGCATTTACCTAGGAATGTTCCTCTCTCCTAGGAGGAGATGATAGCCCTGAAACTGCACCTTTCTTAGGAAAGTGGTAAGTGGGGAGGAAGTGTGTGCTCTGAGCAGACAGAGTATGTAGACTAGGGAACTGCACTTCTACCATATTATCTAACATCCAAGACTCTGGACTGAAGAGTGTGTACCCTTATGGGTGGGGGCTGCATGTGGGCAGCGCATGCTGTGTGGCTGGCCTCGCCTCAGGCCCCTTTTGAGAATAATTGAGATCTTGAAGGCTTGGTAGTTGGGGGACACTTGCTGATAGTCTGCTGCAGTGGAACAAACAAGCTTTTGTTATGGAAACAGTGGTCAGGGTTTTGGGACGTTGGGTGGGAACAGTCCTAGATTCTGCTATTCCCCGTTCCAGGTAGCTCTTGGCTCTAGCTGTTTGCTAGGAGGCAGTACTTCTAAGGAATGGGGTTGAAGAGGAAGGTACCCCCTCCTGTGGTGACAGGAACTTGGGTCCAGAAATATACAATATTTGCTCTAAGCCACAGAAAGAGTTAGTGTAAACGGAACCAAGTTCCTGGTAACTGCTACTGTCAGCAGTGGTGGAGTAATTAACACAGACCTCTGTCCCAAGTCTTTGGGTATGGACCTGGAGACATCAACATTTTAAAATTTTATCATTTTTTTTGAATAGGAAAAAATATTTACATTATATTTAATACCTGACCCTCTCTGGTGGCATATCGGGTTAAGACGCAGCACTGCAAACTAGCCCAGTGATTTCAGTGCAAGTTCAATCCCCACCCTGGCCCTCCTGACCCACGGCTGCTCCCCTCAGCAGTGTACTTCATCGATCTACCTGTTCTGCTCCCCACTCTGTTTCTGGTGAATCTTCTCACCCCCTGCACCTCTAGTCTTTACCCCAGCTCTGTATACATAAGTAAATATATAAATCTTAATATATATATATTTAATACCAAATTAAAAAATGTAGAAGGCATACAGTGAAACTTCTGTCCCCAAGACACCCTACTCACAGGTAGACATTTCTCATCTGCAAAATTGACTCCAGTTTTTTTTTTTTTTAACTTACAGAGGTACTTTATATGTATACAGACATGTATGGACATTCATTTGTTTTTCATCACTTTTAGCATATAGCAGCATCTAATACACAGTGTTCTGCATTAGAGGCAGATCTTCCCATATTAAATGCATTCTCACTTTTGAGCTGCATGGTATTAGTTTGTTTTCAAATCTTAGGTTTTATAAATAAGACTATAATGTCTAATTGCTTATATACCTAAATTGTATATAGGTGTGTGTATGAATCTGTACAGAAATTGCTAGAAGTGTAGAGTTGGGTCAAAGGGTGATATGCATGTGTAATTTAGATAGATGATACCAGATTCCTTTTTAGATGGAAGCAGTATACACTCCCATCAAAGGTATGTGGGATTCCTATTTCTCTATAGCCTCTCTAATACACACCTTTCTTTTTAGGAAAAAAATAACTGCAGTTATAGTTGAGAACCCTTATGAACCCTCCCTTGACCCCCCTCTATCTCTTTTTCTCTTGAGGTGTTTCCCAGCCCCATAACTGTTTGTATACTTGTACTCCATGTGTATCCACTCTGTGCAATATTTTGTATTGCACTGTGCTTCACAATTAAGTAAATGATATCCTGCTGTTGCAGAAAGGCACGTGCTTGGAGACACGTGCTTGCTATTTCATTCAACCTTATATTTGTGGAAGATTCCTGGTAGATACACAAAGGCAAACTCCATTCATTTTTACTGTGTTGCACCATTCTATTGTATGAGCACACCAAGGTTTATTTACCCATGTTCCTGTGGAGCAATGTTGGGTTATTTCCTATTCTTTACTGTTACCAATAGTCCTGCTATGGACATTCTTATATGTGTCTGCTAGTGCTCATGTGTTAGTTTACCTAGAAGGGGGACTTCAGGATAAGGGGTACACACATCTTCAACTTTACTCAAGATTGCTGAACAGAAACTCATCTTCTTCATCTGTATCACAGAGAGAGTGATACTTGTACCCTGGGAAATCAGTTTTGGTAAGTGAAATGGAGGAGTGGGAAAAACATGGGCTTGTATTTCATTAGATCTTAAGTCCTGGCTTTTCAGCTTACTGGCTGTGTGATTTTGGACCTGTTGTCCAACCTCTCTGTGCTTCAGCTCCCATCATCTGCTAATGATGATCATAGTAATTAGGTAGCAGGGTTCTTGAGACGATTAAATAAGATATAGTATTTAGCACAAGGTTTTTTAATTTTTACTTATTTGTACCTATAAGAATTGAGTTGTAGGCCAGAAATGCGGAGGGTGAGAGGATTCACCAGAGACAGAGTGGGAAGCACAATAGTCAGATCTACTGAAATATGCTGCTGAGCAGTTGGTGAGATAGGAGAAATGTACTGTGCTATGTGTGTCAGCTCCCTGGTTGGGGATCGAACTCATGCTGCAGTGGCTGGCCATAGTTTGATAGTGTTGATACTTTAACCCCTGCACCACCAGGGAGGCCCCAAGAATTTTAACAGCCTTTGATGAGTGCCACCTAGAGCCATTGTTCACTAGGGTTCATTAGCAAAATGGTGATATTCTATCATTCCCTCCTCATTAATTAATTGGACTATTCCATAAAGAGAAGCTTCTCCATATCAACTATTTCATCAATTGACGTAGGGTCTGTGAAGGAAAGGCTGAGTGAATGGTGGATTTTTCTCATGTTTAATGTCAATGACAATGGGACTTAAAGTGATCATTTAAGAAATGGTTAATTTGTGGTTCCTGAAAGATATTGAACACTGTCTTCCACCTAAAAGAAAAAAGAAAAGAATGAGTGAGTAAATGTACCAACCCCCTGCCACCACACTCACATCATTCATTTCTTCATTCACATTTGTTGAATCCCTGTCCTGTGGAGTGGTGGTTCTGGATGCCATGATGCAGAGAGGACAATATATGATTTCTGTCCACAGGCACCACCTGGTAATTGGAACACAGCTGCACCTAGCTCTGGACAGAGCTGCCATAGAAGGGAAAAGGAGGAAAGGAGGGCTTTGTGGCTGAGTAATCTGGGAAAGCCCAGTAGGCAAGGTCAAGTCCCCTAGGATGGGCCAAAGACAGGTTGTGCTGACCATCCATGCTCCAGCAGGTGTGGGGAGGACAGCATGTTACTGCTCTCATGAGAGATGCTTTCAGCTACCAGGTACAAGGCTATGTGTGCATTGGTCTAGAGGACATAAGAAGAGAAATAGTTCTTGCCCTTGAAGTTTTCTTCAGTTTGGTTTGTAAGAAAAACAGTACACAGTTGACTCACTGTGATGAACAAGCACTGGGTGTATTTCAACAAACTTTTTTTTTTTTTAAAGCATTTACACCAGAAGCAGGTCTTGGAATGTGAGTTGTACATGACCTTCAACAGGTCACATGACCATCTTACCATGCCCATGGTACTCTTTTGGGTACTCTCTGTTTCTATATACCCCTCTTTTACTCCAAACTAGAGTAAAAAGGCTTGGTAATTTGGATCTTCAGGTGGCTCTCCCTGGGCATGGTAACGGTGACTTGCCTATTCAGCATCTTCTCAGATACGTGCTGTTCAGCCTCCAGGGCTGCTCATGGTCACCTCCTCTGGGAAGCCTCCCATGGCTTAATTCATTACATCAGGTGTCACAGGTTGTTCAGGCTCCCGTGGCACCTTTTCTGTGCTTCCTTCTGTCGCAGCAATTCTCACCCACTGCTATGGTTTATTTATTAATTTGTCTATATATTTCTTCTAGTCTCCCTGAGGACAATACCTGTGTTCTTAACATCTCTGTATTAGTAGTACCTGATATACAGTACAGATTGTCATTACCTGCACAACTGGAAGAAAATGTTTGTTGAATGAATGTCTGGGATTCTGCATTTATTATTTTCTTTTAGATTTGGTCTAGGAAAAGTTTAAGCATACTATAAATCATCAACACTTTATATAAATCAGTCCAAGGCTTAATTAATAGTACTGCAAAAGGTAGAAACTGGGAGTGGGGCTATATTAGGGCAAGTGTTTGATATCTGCATTTGTGTGTTTATAGATAGTGAGGCATCAGCGTGAAGAGGAGGGGAATGTAGGGTGGCAGAATCCTGGAGGTCTCTAAGGCAAAGACTGCTTGGGTGGAGAAAGGAAGGTTACTATCTCCTGTTGTGCCAGGCCTGCCTCATGCCTGATGTGTAGGTAGTTGCCAGCGCCTGTGTCCCATGGGCAGGAAATTGGGCTGGACCAAATGTGGGGGTGCTCCTTCATTTTGCACCTTGCCACTTCCCTACCATGGCTCTCCTGACGCTGGCTGGCAGGGTGGTCCTTGGTGGGGTGGTCCTACTTAGGGCAAGGCCAGGCTGGGATCCTGAACAGCAGTCACCTTGGTAACCTTGCCATTTTCCTAAGTTCTTGATAGTCTCAGCAAGCCTATGGCCTCGGCCTTTCTACACAGCAAGACCTGCAAGCACTCACTGCCTGCCTTTGCTAAGCCCTGCCTCTGATGTTCGACCCAGAACTCCTCCTGACATGGTGGGTCATCTACAGCTGCTGCTTGTGGATACTATTAAAAGGGCCTTTAAAAAACTGTCACAAATAAGGGGTAACTAAGACATTCTTTATGTAGGGATGATGCTAGAGACAAGGTTAAATCTAGATGGGGGGATCAAATTGTGTGGGAAGGAAGCACTTCATTAAGGGTGGATGATGGGGTGCTTGGCTTTAATACTTGAGCAGAAATGGGTGACCGGGTGCTCCAGGACAGGGCAAAAGCTTCTGGGACATTAATTATTTGTCAAGAATGACCTTTCCTTAATCTGAAGAATATATGAATAGAGACCACAATCAAGTTTCTGGGACACCCATGCAGTCAGTTGCAACTATACATTGCACACTTAATATAAGCACACACACTTCTGCACACAGATTCACGTGTACTCTCACTTTTTTTTGTACACAAGTGCAACTGCAAGACCGATTCCTCTTTGCCACTTCATTCAAGGTTGAATCTTAGGAAAATGGTCCATAGAGAATGTCTGTTTCATATGGTAGTCTCTTCTTACCAAACACTGCCTGATGTATTTTTATTTTTTTCAGACTGGGAAGGGGATTTCTGCTAAGATCATGCCAGCTTTTCTTTGGGTTCTGGGGCCTTGAAGCAAAATTGCTTTCATTTTAAACTCCATAGGTCATCTAGGAGGAGGAAACTTCTGTTACATAGGTGGATTTTGTTTGAGACCAACTCATTTTCTCCCACCCCGAGACTGCTTTAAGTACCACACTATGGTTGGCAAGAATTTGTCATTCATTTATTCAGTTGCGCATTTCTACAGACTAGGCCTGGAGATCTGGAGAAAGCATCCTGTGCTTGCCCACAGGATATAAAGTTTAGTGGGGAGTCAGAGAGGTAAAAAGACAAGTACAGTTTAGTGCAATAAGGCCAGTGATGGGGCAAGTTTGGGGACATGGAGGTATGAGTGGAGTCTTCTAGGAGGAAGCAACCCTGGAACTGTCTTAAGGGATAAGTATGAGTCAGGGAAGGTGTGGGGAAGGTGTTCCAGTCAGACAAATCCTGTTTGTGAAGGTGCTGAGAGAAGGGATGATGCTCTCAGGGAACCATCAGTGGCTGGGTTTGATGGAACCCAGTGTGGGGAATCAGTGCCGGGTAGTGGGCAGTGAGGCAGTCAGGCTGACAAGGTCTCCATCACTGAGGGCCTAGGATTCCTCCCTGAAGGACTTGAACTTTGTCCTGAGACCACTAAGAACATGAAATGGCGTGAAAGGGAGGGTTTGTGATTTTGCCAAATGATTCTGGGTGCAGCATGGAGAATGGGTAGAGAGTGCCCACCCTGAAGTTCATGGTAAGAGATGGTAGCCTGCATTGAGGAAGGAGCAGTATGATAGATAGAAAAGCACATCTGGAGGGACGTTTAGGAAGAGGAATCTATGAGACTTGATGACTGATTACCATGGGAGTGAGGGAGGAGTCAGTGCAACTTCTGGATGTCTGACTTGGTTATCTGGGCATAGGGTGTAGACTATTCCCTGAAGCAGGAAGGCTGGAGGCCCACTTTCATGGGCAAGATAATTACCTGTGTGGAACTTGTAGCTTTTGAAGTGTCCAACGGGTTTCCAGGTGGAGATGTCTGAGAGGTAATTGGACATGTAGGTCTGTACTCAGGAGAGTTTTGGGAGTTATTAACATAGAGATGGACAGACTGAAGTCTCCCAGGGAGGGTGTGTGGAAAGAGAGAGAGGAAAATGTTAAGGAAAGGAGATGGGCAGGATTGGGGGAGTCAAATTCAACTGAGGAGAAGCCAAAGAAGTGGGAGTCTCCAAGAGTGTGTAATACTAAGGTGGTGATCAGAACCTACTCAGGACTCTCCCTCATACTGCTTTCTCTGGCTTCCTAGACTTGTGGTGCTTTGCCTCTATTGGAGTGGTTGGCTTTGAAAAAGTCTCGGTGGTGGTGAAAATTCAGATGTTGTAGTTACTGTTTATGCAACGATTATTAATTAGATGTATGCATATATTATCTTGTTTAATCTTCAAGTCACTCTTTTCAGATAAATATTATCTTCCCCACTTCATAAAAGAGGAAACTGTGACTCAGAGAGGTAAAGTGTCTTGCCGAAGGTTACACAGCTAGCTAGAACTATAGCTGAGATGTGGAGTCATCTTTTTTACTTTGCACATCCAAAATTTTCATAACTTTTTACTGCCTAGTGCCTTTTTGTTAGCACACATTCAGAGGTGGTTGCCCCTTGGATTGGCATCTGATCCAGACCTAGTTTGCCCACACCCACCAGGCCTCCAGGCCAAGGAGACTTCAGAGGAGGCCTGTATCCCAGATTAGACCTAAAGACAACAGCCTCCCAAAGAAGAAAGAGGAGGTCTAGGCACAGCTGAGGCCTGTGATGGGAAGGGCTTCCCGAGAATCAGTGGGGAACTTCCTCCTGGGAAAGCCACGAGAGGGGCAGTTCCTCTCCTGGGCCAGGCATCAGGGAGTCAGGGCCCCAGCTGTTCCTGCGCTGCCTGCAGCCCCAAGCGCCTACCGGAGACAGGAGGCCCTGCCTGCTCACTGCCCATTGTCCCAGCACCACAGTGCTGCTTCCCATGCGCCTCCTGTTTATACAGGAAGCCCTTACTCTGGGATGCCACCTCCCTCTTCTGATAGCTGGCTACAAGCTTGAATTCTTCACAGGCAAGCTAAGTGAGTGAGGACTGGATTCATTTTCACTGTTCAGTGACTTTAAGAATTAACACAACAGAGTGGGTTAAAGCATGGCTGGGCAGTGGGCTGCCTGGATTTTAATTTGATTTCTCACTAGCTCTATGACCTTAGGCATGCACATCAACTCTGTGACATGGATTCTTCCTCTGTCTGATGGGCTGTATTGTTCTTATTTATCACACAGGTTTGATAAAAGGATCAATGAAAGATGAATATAAAGTGTCTGGAACATAGCAGATGTTCAATGCATTATAAATCTTGTTTTTATTGTTACATGTTTGCTACTTCACAATTTTATTTGCACCAAGTTCCGACTCTGCTTCTGTCATAGGTGATGGCTTTAAAATTTGGTCTCTCAATTCTGTGACATTTCTCTTTTTGGAAGGTGAGTTCTAGTTCATTCCCTTGGAACCTGGGTAGGCTTGCCCAGTATGGTCAGCGGAAGTGACATTGTGCTACTCCTCAGACTTTGTTTTGGTTGCTAGAACACTTATATTTGGAGCCCTGAGTCACCATGTAAGAATCCAAGGATGCTGACAAGCATCCAGGAGGGATCTTTTTGGGCATACTACCAGATGGATAAGAGCAGTTTTTACCAGTTCGATGAAATTTTACTGAGTTGCAAATGGATAGACTGAACTCAAGGTGAAATTCCCTTCCTCATCAACAAGATGGCAAAAATTAAAAAGACAAAATAATAAATACAGTTGCATGTAAATTATAAAGAGATACTCTTGGTAAACCAGAAATGATAAAAATGTTCTTGCTATCGAAGTAAATGGATGCGAGAGCCATAAGCTGAAGTGCTTTTGAGTTCATGCACAAACGCATACACACTTACGTTTCAGAAGAGGTGAAAGGCACACACAATCAAGAATCACCAACTCAGTAAGCATTAGTCCTTTTTGTATGCTGTGGCTTTGTCACTATTATCTGCATATTTTTGTAGCCAATGCTTATTCACAGTACCCACATGTTTGCATTTTTCTTTGCTTACCCGTTCCTTCCTTCTGAGTTCAATTTCCTTTTTTTCTGAAGTATATAATTTCTTAGTGTTTTCACCACAGATCTATGAATATTTTGCTGAAATAAAAAAAAATTTCATTCTCCTCAAATGAAAATTTCAGTGACAGTTTTTCCTCAGCACATGGAAGACACTTGGAATATTTTATTACTTTCTGGCACCTGTGGTTGCTATTGAGAAGTCTGTACTAAGTCTAACTGTTTCTTTATAGATAATGTGTCTGCTCTATCGTTGCTTTTAAAATTTTGCTTTGGTGTTCTGTAATTTTAATATAACGTATTTGGCAGGGAAGTCTTTTTATATAATCTGCTTTGGGATTGCTTAATCCTTATGAAATTTCCTATTTTTCATCATTATTGAAAATCCTTGGAATATCTTTTAATATTGCCTCCTTCCTACCCCCATTCTTCCCTTTTGAAATTTTCTTGAACCTTGTTATTCTCTTCCTTTGCCCTTAATTATCTTTCACTTTTCCATACTTTATCTCTCTATGACCTTATGAGTGATTTCTTCATAGCTGTTTTCTAACTCAGTAATTCTCTTTTCAGCTCCATCTAACCTATAATTTCATCCATCCATTAAAAATTTAACTTTTAAAACTGTATCTTTTCATTTCTAGATGTTTTATTTGGTTCTTTAAAAAAATCTACCAGTATTTTACTATGGTTTCTATTTATAATGGGTTTATCCCTTTTCTCTTTGATTGGTTTAAATACACTTATTTTGGTCTTTCAGGATGTTCAATGATCAGAAGTTCATTTCTCCCATTAGTTGTATCTCAACATTCTTCTCAAAATTCTTTTTATGGTTTATCATTTTCTTTGGTGACTTCTTTCCCTGTGGGAACCCTGTGCCTTCTGTTGTCTTATTTCTGTTTTGCCAGCTTCCCTGCAAATATTAACAAGTCTGGGATCTCTTTTTTGTTTGCTTAATAATTTTTTGATTTGGTATTGCAGCACAATGTTATAATTCCAATTCTAAATGATCAGCTACTGTAAGCCTGGTATTTTGATTTTTCATGGGAGACAAGGAACAGACAAACTTTGTTGTTATGTCTCTGATCTGGTGTGGGAGTTTTTCTAACTCTCTTTTCACTTCAAAAACCCAGACTTTATGCAAAATTCTAGCTCTTAATTTGTGTGTTCAAAGCCCTGCCACTTGTGCCTATGAGCTTAGAACTGAAATGTCTAACCTTTAGGGCTGTTTTCCAGTCTGTAAACCTATTGCCCCTTTTTGAGCATCTTTCAATGGTAGGTCAGGTACTTCTCTTTTGTCTTTCAGTAACTTCTACTCCTGATATCTAGGGATTTCACTTTCTTGAGAGCTAGAAGTAGTAAAAGAAGATATTTTACTAGTTATTTTCAGTTTAGAATTTGTGAATTTTTGATGGAACACACATATACACACACATTCTCTCTCTCATAGCTTTAGTCACAGTGACACTTCCCAAGTCTTTTGCACACGTTCTCTTATCTCATCTACACAGGGCACCATGACGTATACACAGTTTTGAACTGTGAGACTTGGCAAGTTTAAGTCTTGTCCCATATCAGAAATGTAAGAAATGCCTTGCTAAAATTTAAACCCAGGGTTCTCTGATTCTGTTTATCAAAGCATTTCAGGTGTCATTGATAATGATCCCCTCCTATTTCATTATGAAAATCTTCAAATATAATTTAAATATTAACCACCCAGATTCTAGAATTGTTATTTTCTATAGTTGCTTTATCACATATCTATCCATTTACTAATGCATCTACCATCTTTTGATGCCTTTCAAAATAAGCTGCAAACATTAGTATAATTCATTCCAAAACAGTTCAGCATGCTTATAATGAACTAAAGTTAATTTTTTATGGTTCTTTTTAATGCTTCTCTTTTGTTTTTTTAAGATTTATTTACTTATACATACAAGAACTGGGGTACAGCCCAGAGGTAATGGGGGAGGGTGAGAGAATTCACCAGAGATAGGGAGCAGAACAGGCAGATGTACTGAAATACACTGTTAAGGGGAGCAGTGGGCGGGTCAGGAGAGGTCTGCCATGCCATGTGGGTTAGATCCCTGCCTGGGAATCGAACTCATGCTGCAGTGGCTGTGGCTCTCTTTGTAGTGCTGCCCTTTAATCTATTGTGCAACCAGGGAGGGCCCTATGTTCTTTTTAACCATAGGAACCTATATTAACTCTAAGTTTTGACTAAGGAAGACACCTGTGTAATGCAACTCCCTATCAAAACCTAGGAGAACATTATGAACTCTACAGGAAATCCCTATTGCCCCTTCCCAGTCAATATCTGCATCTGCCCAAAGGCAACTGGACTTTTGATATTTTCCCCATGAACAAGTTTTTACCTTGAAAAATTGTTCAAGAAATCCATGTAAATGGATTCTTATTGAATGTGCTTTTCTGGAATTCTTTCACTTAGCATAATGATTTTGAGATTCATTCATACCTGTCTGTCAGTAGTTTCCTCACTTCTATTTGTGTATATTCTTTCATTGTTTGGCTATAATACAGTTAGATTATCTGTTCTTTTATTATTAGATACCTAAGCTCCATTCAGTTTTTGGAAATTATGATAAAGCTGCTAGCTGGTATCAACACTTTTTTTTTTTAAAGATTTATTTATTTGTGCATACAGAACTGGGGTACAGGCCAGGGTCAGGGGTGGTGAGAGGCTTCACCAGAGACAGAGTGGGGAGCAGAACAGGCAGATCGACGAAATACACTGCTGAGGGGAGCAGCGGGCGGGTCAGGAGAGGTCTGCCGTGCCATGTGGTCACCTCTGGGGCAGGCAGGAATCGAACTCCTATAGAAGTGGCTTTAGCTTCTTAGTGCTGTGCTTTAACCCGCTGCGCCACCAGGGAGGACCCGCTATGAACACTTTTAATCAATATTGTGAATTTACCAGTTTCTGTGACATGGGCTGAGGAGAGCAGTGCAGTGGCCAGATTGTAGCTGAATGAGGTGCAGCAAAGGAATACAAGCAATTTCCTTAAGATGAGTGGGTGGGAAGTTTGAACAGAAAGAATAATCGATGCGTAGGGACCAGGGGTGGTATCTATATATATTT
The DNA here is from genome assembly GCF_000260355.1 of Condylura cristata. Taxonomy (NCBI): domain Eukaryota; kingdom Metazoa; phylum Chordata; class Mammalia; order Eulipotyphla; family Talpidae; genus Condylura; species Condylura cristata. Next base: position 9,421,623 of record NW_004567115.1, on the reverse strand, counting down.
ATGTATTGTAACCATCACATATGTATATATTAATCATTATATCTTTATATAGTTATACTACAAACATGTAATAGAAATAATATATTATAAAATAAATATATAAATAATATACATATGTTTATATAATATATGTATATAGCATAGCTATATTAATCATATAAATTACATATACATATATTTGTGTAAATTATTTATATCTAATGGGAATAATATAAATATATTTTTGTTGGGTAGAAGGAGACGAGTGGGTGGACGGGAACCCTGGCCTCTGAGGACAGCCCATGAGTCAACCTGGCTCTAGATTTTCAGCAGTGCCCACAGTCTCTGTGGCTACTCCCTGGTTTATGCTGGAACAGTCTTGGCTCCTGAACCATCCTCTGCCAATCTGATGTCCAGATTGACATAAGCTGATTTTACAATTGCAGGGACAGCAACTGACTATCTGGGCCATTGATTCTCTGGGGGTGGGGGTGTGGCAATAGCAAATACCAGAGATGGGATAGTGGCTTTTGCTGGGTAGTGGGAAGGAACCTGCTCAAAATAGTTGGACCACCATTCATGGTGACTGCATAGACCAGCCATGGAAGAACTGCTAGGGATTCTTTCAGCCTAAAAAACACTGCCTTAGGGGAAGGACTGGTCCCTCTGAGTGCTGCTAGGTCTGTGATAACCTGCTGTTAGGCACACAAGGGTTAGGAGCAGGGATTAATCTGTGGACTTCCGTTCATGTTTGGCTCTCAATTATTTGTCAGATTGATAAAAGAAAGTCTGCTTTAAAAAATAATTTGAGGGCCCTCCCTGGTGGTGCAGAGGGTTAAAGCACAGCATTAAGAAGCTAAGGCCACTTCAGCATGAGTTCATTCCCTGCCTGACCAGGAGGTGACCCACATGGTGCTGCAGATCTCTCCTGACATGCTCACTGCTCCCCTCAGCAGTGTACTTCGTCAGTCAGCCTGTTCTGCTCCCCGCTCTGTCTGTGGTGAATCTTCTCACCACCCCTGCACTTCTGGCATGTACCCCAGTTCTGTATGCATAAATAAATCAATCTTCAAAAAAATAATTTGAGTTTATGGGCCCTCCCTGGTGGTGCAGTGGGTAAAAGCACAGCACTAAGAAACTAAAGCCACTTCAGCATGAGTTTGATTCCCGCCCCTGAGGTGATCCACATGGCGTCACAGAACTTTCCTGACCAGCTCGCTGCTTCCCTCAGCAGTGCACTTTGTCTACCTGCCTGTTCTGCTCCCCCCTCTGTCTCTGGTGACTCCTCTTACCACCCCTGCACCTCTGGCCTGTTTCCCCAGTTCTGGATGCATAAGTATATAAATCTTTAAAAAAATATTTATTTTAAAGTAGTGAAAAATGAAAAGAATGACTGGGGTAACGAACAACTGGGTAGTACAGTTTTGATGGTGATGAAAGCCCATAATTTGAAGAAGACTGATATATTTTAGTTTGCAGAAAAAGTAAGCTGGAAGACTGTGTACACTGTATGTTTTCTACTTTGCACCATGAAGCCCCGGAGTGATCCTGCCTTCAGTCACATGGTACCTGGGACCTGCTGCCCCCATTGCAATGAGGGCTGGGTTTCTCATATCCCAGGTGAGGCTTGGGTGTATATGTTTCCGTTCAGAGTAGCTTGCTTTTGTCCTACCCTGAGCTGGACAGAGTAAGGTCCCAGGCTGGATTGGGCAAGAGGAGAAACTTGGCCCGCAGAGCCCTGACTCTAGAATGATTGGATTGGCAAGCCAGGAGTCTGTTTCTCCCTCTGTGTATAAGCAATCATTTTTGCACTGTAGTTGGTATGGGTCTTTAAATATGCCAACCCCATACAGCAGGGGAGAGAAAAGAGAGGAGTCAGAACAGAGTAGGGAGGAGCACAAGGGACGGTGGTGATGAATCACGGTGCTATGGTGGTGGGAAAACTGCGAGAACTATACCTGAGGGGAGAAATCAGATACTGTACAAAAATTATCAATAATGTAAGAAAATAAATCAATACACAAATATGTCAACTTGATGCTTTTGCACTTCTTGGGGGGACTCTTGAAGGCAGGAGCAAATTCTTCCTTTGGTCTATAAAGCCCAGAGTGGTGTGGTTCTACTGGACCCCACACTCCTCTGGGGCGCTCGCCCCCAGAGCCCATTCTCCAGCCCTCTGATGATGTGTCAGGTCTGTCATTCTCCCTCCTAACCATGCTGCTCTCAGCATCTGGCAACACCCTCATGCCACTGGCCCTCAGCTCCTGGCTTCTCCTAGTTAACACCGATTCATCCTTCAGGACCAGCCCCCACAAAGGGCAGGTCATGGTGCAGCTCTTCTACAGCTTTTATAACTACTTGTGTGAATGTATTTCTCCGATTTGAACTTTAGTGTCTATTTCTTCTCCTGCTCCATAAGTGTCATAGAGGCAGAGATCATATGTTTTGTGCATCATTGTATTCTCCGTGCTCTGACAGATGGCACAAAGTAGGTACTCAGGAAATATTTGAGGCACTTTGATAGCACTAGCAGGTCTTTTATAGTCAACCTGGGGGGTGAATCCTTTTTTTGTATCTTGGCAAATTACTTGACTCCTCTGAGTTGCATTTTCTCTTCTGAAAAATGGGCACAGTAACATCGCTGTGCAGAGTTACTGGGAGCACTTGGAAAATGCTGGCAAGTAGCAGGCGTTTGAGCCTTAGTAACTCAGAGTATCACCTTTGATGTGAAGTCGGTGAGCAGGTTTGTTCATGGTAACTGCTGGTGTCCCTGGTAACTGCTGGTGGCCAGCCTCAATTCTGGGGCCAGGTGGCAATAGGTTGGGGCTCAGTGGACCTCTGCTCCAGGAGTTGAAGGTGATGCAGGAGCTGGGGCTTGAGGAGGTCACTGTGACATTTGGCAGCTGCCACCAAGACCTTGGATGGAAGACAACTCTGGGGCACCTCCAGTGACTGACCAATGCCTATCCAGGCAATGGAGGGGAGCAGTGAGGAGGTTTGGGAGCAGGGGAGGGCAGGGAAGCCAGGTGATCCCAGGAAGATGCAGGCCAGGCTGGCAGCAAGAAAGGAGCTGATGAGAATGTCAGGGATCTGGAGGGGATAAGGTTTCTGCCGCCTCCAGCTGCCCTAAGCCGCCTCTGCTGTTTTCCAGAGGGACCCAATTACTATACACTTGTGGAGCCAAAGCAGGCAGAGATCCTGGGGAGATAGGAGGCAGCTCCCAGCAGGGCAGTGAGAGCTTTTTAAGCTCCCCTTCCATACACCTGTTCCTGATCATCTGAGATTTGGGGCTCAGTTCAGGGAAAATATTAGGACATCTGAACATGGTCCCTCAGGTCTCCATTGTGGCTCAGGTTTTCAAAGTATTCTTACAAGTGCTGATTCATTTGATCTTTTTCACAGTTCGGGAACTGCCCAGGCAGGGTTTATTGACCTCTTTGGACAGTGTGCCTGTGATTCAGAGAGAGGGAAAGCCTCTCTGAATAGTTGGCTATAGTTACCCAGCAAGTCAGTGATCCAGGACTCCTGTCTCTGCAACGACTATTGCCTGTACCAACGCAAACCACCAGGCTCTCCAGCTTTCCCAGGCCCTATCATGCCTGTCTAGTGGATGCTACCAGGCTTGGCTCCCTCATTCATGTTACCAGTCTGGCTCTCAATGTTATCTGCACAGTACTCCCTGCCCAGCAGGCATTATATGCCCAGTTTTGCCCTGTATGTTGTGGAAGTACAAAGGAAGGTAGAATGTTCTCTGCTCCCCAAGAAGTAGACTTTCAGACTCTCTAGAAAGGCCTGTATAATATTGGGTCTCCTATTAGGAGGTCCTGTGATGCCACAGCTGAGGGTGCAGACATTGGCCTCCTTGGGTATTTGATTAGGCTAGGAGATGGGGGGAAGTCATTTTTATATTGTATTTATTTCCTACGGTTATCATAACAAAGTATCACACATTGAGTGGCATAAAGAACAGAAGTTTATTTCCTTATAGTTCTGGAAAGTAGAAGTCTGAGGTCCACTTGCAGGGTTGATTTTTTTTTACTTGACTTGTCAAGAACAATTCCCTCTGTCTTCCATCTACACATATCTATGTCCTGATTTGCATTTTTTTTTTTTTACAAAAGTTTATTTTTACATCATTTTGTACATTTTTTTTCATCTCAATTATAAGGGGGGGAAGTCATTTTAATGGAGAACCTATAGAAAAGGGATTAGAACTTCAAAGGTTGGAGAAAAGGCCTTTCCTTGTAGTGTTGGGTAAGTTTGGAGGTTGCATAGTGTGGGGTAAATTTGGAGGTTACATAGCTTTAAATTCATTCATATCACAAGTGTTACTGAGAATATATGTGGTAGACACAGCAGGCTTAGTCATGCTGCGTACCTCACCTGATTCCATCCTCATTATGGCAATGGAGATAGATATTCTCCCCATTTTATGAGGATGTAGATGAGATATCTTGGGGTTAAATGACTTGTTCAAGCCCTGTCTGATTCCCAAAATGGTGCTTTCCCCAACATAGAAAGTTCTAGGAAAGGTGAGAATGGGAGCATGGAGAGAAAGCTTAGTGAATGAGTAAAGGCAAGGAGGCAGGAGTAAGTTGACGGTGACTGACAATCAGTAAAGTAAAAGGTTTGACTGATGTAAAACTTCCTGCTTGGGCCCCAGTACCTCCACTCAGGGCCTTGTTTGACCTACTCAAGAGCCCCAGTTTGCTTCACCCGCCTACGAACTACTATCCTCACCAGCAGGCCCCTTCAGCAGGCTTTCTGCTCTTGCAAGGCCCCATTCTGGCCTTCTACCTTTGCATTTGTCCTCCAACCTGAATGTCACTTTCATTCTCTCCGTTTATCAAAAGCCCACAGATGCCTTCATAGTGCACTGGAAAGGTCAGTTCATCCCGGTCAGTTCCCGAACTGTGAAAAAGATCAAATGTCTGACTGTTCCTGTCACCTCTTTCTCCTCTCTGGCCACCCATTGCTGGTTCTTTCTAAGTTGGGCCTTTCTAAGTCCATCTCTTCTCCTCAGTTTATAAGCTCCCCATGTCATTTTTCTCGCTCTCTCCTTTCTTTCTCCTCCCTCCCTCCATATGTCCCACAGTCCTTCTGGGCAGTGGTAGACCCCTGATGAAACAACTCTTGTGGTCTGGGCAAGGGACTGAGCCCTTTAGACATATTCCCGATTAGTCCTCAAGCTGAGGATCGTGATTAAACATGAGGATAGAGGTGAAATTAATGAGGTCCCTGCTCACAGAAACCCCCAGTAAGAGATGTGCACGTAGAAAGGGGTGGGCCTGGCATCATGGCCAGCCTCTTTGCAGATGCCTTATAGCACACCCCTCCCTTCCTGTTTTTCTTGGTATGCTATGGGGTACTTGGAGGGTTCCCCATAAACCTATCTGTGCATTTAGTCAGTTTCTTCTAGGAAAGTGAGGCTGAGTGGCCACCGTTTGAGATGGTGCCTTCTTCCTGAGGTCAAAATGAAGGCATCTGGGGGATGAGGAGAGGGTTGTGGGGCTCCTTTGCTAACCCTAGCTGCCCACATCTCAGGGGGGAGGCCCAAGAGAAGCCCTCAGTCTGAGGGTCTGAGGCCCCCATCCTCCTGTCCAGGTGGGATGACCAGGCTGGAGGCGGGGGCAGGACAGGAATGCAACTGACCTCCTGGCTGGCTCCTGATAGGGCATATCTGGGAGGCCCCCCTGCTCCTCCAGGCTGCAGCTCTGCCGGGGAAGCTGGGGATTAGGAGCCTAATTCCACCGAGAATCCTGTTTTTCTTAGCCTCACACAGATTGCTCTCTAGGAAAGGCCCCTCATCTAATTAGCCTGAGTCAACAGCTCCATTTATTTGGACACGTGATGTTATGAAATGGCTGCTGCTGCTGTGTTTTTGTACCGCATATCTGGGCTGCCCCTCCAGGATGGCATCGGGAGGGAGGCTGTGCAGGCCACCGGGAGCTGAAAGGCAGGCCTGAGAGGGCTCCAGCAGAGGCCGGAAGGGAGGCTGCAGCTTTGCTAGCCAGGCGGGAGCTGCTTGCTCAGATTTCATAACAAGAAAGTGACCTACCAAGTGTCCACATACCCAGCTTCCTCTTTGGTTGGTGTTTTTGAACCAAAATAAAGAAGGGATTAGGGTGTCTTTGAAACTCTTCCTCCTGTCCCCTGTCAGAATCAAAAGGGACTTCTACAGGAGACTTTTGACAATGATGGGCTCTTTACCACGCCATAAGGACTTTTGGGAAAAATGAGCCATGATAGTTACTAATTATTAAGCATTTACTCAGTAAAATGTGCTGGGCATATTAGAAAATAAGTTAGACACAGTCTTGTCTATCTTTCCTCACTGTTATCCTTATCTGCCTGATGGAAATAGAAACACACCCCCTTCCCCCAATCATCTCTCCCCACTCTCTTTCGCATCTCTCAACTTTGTTGTGTGGGCTTCCAGATTTTCTTCTATGCTTAAACATAGATCATATGTTATGTAAAAGCCCCAAACAGCCCTTCAAGGCAAATACCACTAACCCCATTTTACAGATGAGAAATTAAAGACATGTGAAGTAACTTGCTCAAGGTATACAGCTCGGGAGGAGGGGAGCTGAGCTTTAAATCCAGTCCTGTGTGACCCCAGGGACTGACAGGAAAACCCCTTTCCTCTGGCACCACCCTGATTCCCAGAAGGTCACAGACTTGGTCTTAGTGGGTTGTAGTGCATGTATTACCTGGTCTCTTTGCTGTCCCTTCTGTGTTTGCCTAATAGATCTGCCAGGGTGAGCTCTGAAGCACTGAGCCACATGGAAATCACCCTGAATAAATGGGGTGGGGGTCCTGCCCTGCTTCCTTTTTCCCGCCTCCTGACCTGGAATTACTGCCAGCCTAACTATTTGACTAGCCTGCTTTTTGCTTCAGGCATGATAAGACCCACTGGAAAGAAGTCTCAGTGAGGGTGGTAGGACTGCCCTTTCCTAGAGTACGGTTGACCAGCACACCCCAGACTACTGGGCACTCGGGGTTGAGTGGTCGCCCCTTTTGGCCAAATAGAACATTGTGGTGAACAACCACAGTCCAGCACAGTTCCAGGGCACTTACTACACATGGCCTGCCTAGAAGATAAATCCAGGGGGAGGAGTGGGCTTCCAAGTGTTTTTTTCTTTTTGCAGGGGGTCCTCAGGCGGGAATTGCTGTGTGTGTGTAAGATATTAAGGTTAATTCTCACAATGGATAGAGGCTGGAAAAGCAGAGGACTAGGAGAGTCAGCAGTCAGAGACATTACTTACAGATTGAAAAAACAAACTCAGGGCTGGGCCTGGAAGCTTCTTTAAAAAAGGTAATGGGACATTTTTTCCTGTTGAACTTTCAAATCTTTCTGACCCTGCACTCTGTGTTCTGGAGTTTATCAGGGACACTGGGGGCCAGGGACATATTACGACTAAAGTTACTGGACAAAGCGAGAGGCAGGTCAGCCCTCCACAGGGGAGTCCCAGGAGCCTACAGGCGGCCACTGCCACCAAGAACTTCTAAGGCCAAGAAAGGGAAGCCTCGAAACCAAACATCCCTGCAAAGTCGCTGGCAAATGTGTTCTTCATCAAGGCAGATACAAACAAAGTTTATTAAAAAACCTTCTAAAGGACATTCCAAATCACCAGCAGGCCTCTGTGAGGTGACTGTCCATTCTCCTGTGGACTCTCATTCCAGCCTCATTGGAGTTTTTCAAACACCAAGTCACCGATGTGTCCAGGAAGGAAAATAAACAGGGCGCCCCTGTGGGCAGCCCTGCAGCTAGGGGTGACCCCGCTCTCAGCGCGGGCCTGCACTTTCTGACACCACAGCCGGCAGGGTTGATAGGAATGACCCCAGAATCGAGTACAAACAGGGCAGTCAGGCCTCTTGGCCTGTGGGGTGGTGGGTGGGCCCCCCCCACACCCATGTCCTAATGGCAGCCCACCAGGCAGAGGAAGGGCCCCTGTGGTTGTGAAAATGGTGTTTGCTACAGAGCAGTGAGCTCTGCACCAAGAAAGTCATGTGTCTTTTGCATTCTGGGAGGAGAAGAGGCTTTATCTCAAGCGACTGGAAGTTTCCTTTCCTATGATACTGGTGATTTTCCCAGCAGATGGGAAGGGGGTTGTTCTCGTGGATAAGGGCTGCAAATCTCAGTGCTGGTGCACATATATAAAAAGCATATTGGGGGGCCCTGTGAACCCTGGGGCCTGAAGAAAACAGCTTAATACCTCCTGTTGGTATTTAGATGAAGATTCAATAATTTAAACATTATCTGAACATGGATTGATAAGTAAGTTGTGAACCAGAGCATCACAAAGGACAGAGGCAGACTCTCTTTCTTGAGTCAGTCAGATCTGTGCTGCCATTGCCTGCATGACGATGGGTCACACCTAAACTCCCAGGATCTCATAAGGAGGGAGTAGTAGCTGTCTCCAGCCATTGACTGAATGTTGTGCTAAAGTCTAGATTATTAGCATAGCCTGTGCTTAATACCAGGTATTCATTGTTATTTGTGTTTTTGGGGAATGACCCAAGACTTCCATATTTTGGTGAGGGATGTGGGTGTCCAGAGAATAAAGGAGGGAAATAGGAAGAGAGAGGGCCCATGGGAGATAGGAATATTGCTGTTGATAAAAATTATATCAATGATCAATCGAGAGCTTTCTTTTATTTCTGCTTCTTCTGATTGGTTGTTTGTTTATAGGAATTGATAGTTTTCTTTTAGTGTACAGAGATGAGAGAGAGTACCTGATATGACTGTTGAGACTGAAGTTTACTGTGATCCTTTTCTTACAGGGAAGGAAACTGAAGCTCAGAAAGTTCCAGTGATTGCCCAAGTTCCAAGGCCTGGGCTACAAAAGGAATGTTATTGTCCCCCTCAAACTAATACTTTGGAAACCTAACCCCAATATGATGATAATCTGGAGGTGGGAATTTTTGGAGGTGACAATGTAATGAGGACAGAACCTTCATAAATGAAATAAATGCCCTTAAAAAAGAGACTGAAAAGGATACCTTGCCTGACCCACCTTATTTGGGCTCAGTGGGAAGGCCTGGGAGATGAACTGGGAAGCAGGCTCTCACCGCATAGGAGGACCTTGAGGTGAGAGGTGTCCTTCTAAGTCAAAGATGGCCTCAGTCTTGGGCCTTCCCTGGTGGCACAGTGGATTAAAGTGTAGCACTATGAAGCTAGCCACAGCCACCTCTGCATGAGTTCAATCCCTGGCCAGGGAGGTGATCCACATGGCACTGCAGACCTCTCCTGTCTCACCCACTTGCTCCTCTCAGCAGTGTGCTTCATCATTCTGCCTGTTCTGTTCCCCACTTTGTCTCTGATGAATCCTTTTGCCACCCCTGCACCTCTGGCCTGTACCCCAGTTTTGTACGCATAAATAAATAAATCTTAAAAAAAAAAAACAACAACAAAAGACGGCCTCAGTCTTAAGACACAGGAGCACAACTAGAGCTGCCAGTTGTGATGCTTGAGAAATTCTTCCTGTCACGGTATTGTGTATAAGGCCTGGGGATGATCTCTCCAGTTTGGGAACCCCAACTTCCTTGGGGTTCCCAGCCCTGGCTTCCCAGTACCATTACCTAGGGGGCCTCAGAAACTCCACACCACACAGGCAACCCAGAACAATTACGTTGGTGTCTCTGATGGGGCTGGGCTCTCACCCAATGATTCCAAAAAGTACCCATGCACGAGGATCCCTTTGAAGGGACAGAGCTAGTTTTGATCTCTTTTCCCCTTCTGCTGAGGTCTGGGTGAAGCCTGGGAGTGAGGATGTTTTGAGGCAGGGAATGAAGCATGGGGATGAAGGGAGCATAAAGGGATGACTCAAAGGTTGCAATGTGATGTGTGGGACAGTGATCTCAAACAAGGTGCCCATGCGGTAAGTGGCAGACTGAAATCACACCACTGACACGGTGAGAAATGATCGTTATTGGGGGGACCCCAAAGGTAGTTACTGCATGAGCTCTACCTAGTTCTCACTCAATTCTCTTCTCAACCCATTCTTAATATTCATCCATATTCAGGGTTTTCAAATGTCTATTTTCAGATTAGACTTTTCCTGGGAGCCTCAGATCTCTACTTAAGTGCTCAATGGCCATGCCCCTAGGATGATTCAAAAACACCCCAGGTTTCACATGTCCGAGACTAAACCCAACCACATCCACCACAGCCAAATCCAACGGCAGGGTCCTAAGCAGGGTGAAAGGTGAAATTATGGGTGAAGTTATGCTCAGCTTCCTTTCACACAATGCCGTGTTATCACCAATGTGCTCACTCTAACCCAGGTGACTGGTGATCCTGTCTTTTCTTCACACCCTCCAACTACCTCTTTAGCCGAGCTACCCTCGTCTTTGGTAATTTATTTTTACTTACATGATTATTTGATTTATTGCCACCTTTCCTACAAGCTTCTACTCATGTAAAGGCAGAATTAACTTTTTTAAAAAGAAGATTTATTTATTTATGCATCCAGAAGTGGGGTACAAGCCAGAAGGTGCAGGAGCGGTGAGAGGATTCCCCAGAGACAGAGTGGGGAGCAGAACAGGCAGGTTGACAAAGTACACTCCTGAGGGGAGCAGTGGTAGGTCAGGAGAGGTCTGCAGCATCATGTGGGTCACCTCCCTGGCCAGGGATTGAACTTGCAAAGCAGTGGTAACTAGCTTCAAAGTGTTGTGCTTTAACTCATTGTGCCACCAGGGAGGGCCAGAATTAACCTTTTTTGATGACTTTTGTATTCCCAGCATTTAGTTACTGATCTGGCCCTCAAAAGACATTGGTTGAATACTGAATGGGAGAGAATAGCTTTATTTTAAACTTTTAATTCTTTCTGGGGACTGTTGATATAATGGATGCTCCATGAGAGCTTTCTGCTTTCTGGGTCAAAGTCAGGGATGATGAGCTCGCATGACTGGGGCAGCGGGGTCTCATCTTTGCAGGGTGAACATGCTCCCCTGTGAGGCAGCCCCGTGATAAGCAGGCAACACTCATACACACACTTGCGCCCATCCTTTGTCAGCTCTTGCTTGCTTGCTCCACAGACATTATCTCTAGCTGGAGAATCAATTGTGAAATCAATCCTCACTATTTCTCCAATAATGTAGCTAATAAAAAGAAAAGCTATTTTGATGGCGTCTGGTTTTCGGCAAAGGGGAGGGTCGAAACAGCAATTTTATCAGCTGCCCTTTGACAGTGCTTATCTTGGTCACAGCAGTTCACAGGGGGAAATATGATAATTTCAACGCCTTTTTTAATATTGGTGCAGGCCTGAGGTGGCAGATCATGTTACCTCTGGACCAGGACATCGTGGGTAGACAACAAGGCCAAGTCAAGGCTATATCATGCTGTGCTGTCATCAAAACTCAGCCTAGCCCTCTCCCATTGTTCCAGAGAAATACAAGCAAAATAGAGGGTTTCTGGCATTCTTGCAGAAGTGTGCCATGGCATGACCCTGGGCTTTTGAAATCTCATCTTTCCAAAACTCCCCTTTCAGATTCTTATGCAAGATCCATCTCCCTTCTCCTCCCCCTCCCCCCCAAAAGAACATTGTTCCAGCTCCGTGGTGGTTGATTGTTAGTCTGCCTCATGCAGCTGGACAGACCCTTGGGGTAGAGACCATGAACTTCTCACCCCCACCATCACTTCCCTGGGCCTGCATGGATCCATAGGAGCTCCTAGGGTGTGCAAGAGGTATGGCCCTGAGGTTGTTCGGAATTAAGTACGGGAGTCAGAGAAACTGCATATACTCCTGGGCTTGCCACTTCCTGCCTACAGACTTTGGTGCAAGTGACTTCACATCACCTAACCTCAGTAGTCTCACCTCTATGATGGGGACAACATTAGTCATTACTTGTATAAGGTTTTGTGAGGCAGAGTCAATGAGTTAATACATACAGAGTACAATAAATGTCTGAAAAAGGGTGGGGTGCTCCTCCATGTTGGATCAGGGGGTCAGAAGAGATGTTGGCAAATATTGAAACCTACTAGAGATGGAGTCTCAGACCTTCTGAGTTGACCACTGCTATGGACCTTATTTCCCAAAATAGAAAATAGAAACCACTTCCTTTTCTTGTTGAAGTTTAGATTTAGAACTCACATATTTTCAAATTATATGTCATCAGAATAAAACATATTATTTTGTCTTAGCCAGTAGCTTCCTTATTTGCAGATATAGAATAGATAATAGTAGTTAAATTTTTTTGTGTGCTTTTTACTAGCATATTCTTTCAGACTCTTAATCCATTAAAGTGGTGTTTAAAAGAAACTCATCAGTTGTTCTTGGACAACAAAGAGTAAATAAAGGCAAGTTGCCTCACTTTCTTAGGTTAAAATACCATCCACCCCGTTTTTTGATGTGCTAGCAATCCCTAGTGAGGCAAGGAAAGCAGAGAGTGCTTCAGCAGGCACTGCAGAGGGTGCTTGTATACTGCCAGGACTTTCTGCTCCCAGTGTGGGCACAGCTGGGAGAGCCCACACATGACAGAAGCCCAGGGTGGGGCGCTTCAGAGGAGCTCTGCATACTTCTGGGTACTTCTTAGGCTGCCATCTTGTGGCGGTTGTGCTGAGGTGAATTTGCCTATGGTTACTGGGCTTCTCCAAAGACACATACTGCTTGATTTAGTTAGTAGTTGCAATCATTTGCCAATGGGGTTCTGAGGCCTACATCTGGTTGTAGCAGAAGTGAAGTGAACACGATGATCTCAGAACGGGACCTTCTTCAAATGGTCTAAGCAAGCTGGGTGATGGCAGTCCAGGTGATAGGTCCAGGGCAATGCAGTGCTGGGACAACAGGAAGAACTATCATTTATTATAGTTTATTATATGTCATATATGGCTTAGCATTTGCCATATATATGATTTCATTTAATCCTAATAGTAACTCTCCGAGCTAAGCCCAGCTATTTTCCAATTTTACTGATGGAGAAATCCAGGCATGGAAAGCTGAAGTCATTGCCAAAGTTACAGAACTAGCATGTGGTAGAGTTGGCGCTCAAAATAGGATCATTTGAACAGCAAAGCATGTGCTCTAAACCTCTGTGTGCAGTTGTGAGTGGGCTATGGAGCCATAAGACTGAGGTGGTGACCAGAGAACACACCATCAAGTCACTAGCACACCCATGGAGGGGGCTTTAGAAGGTGCCCCTCTTTTAGGAGTCCTAAAAGAGATCCAGAAATTCACCCAGAAGGAAATGGCACCCCTGATGTGCACATAGACACCAGGCTCATCAAAGCTGGCTGAACCAAAGCAATAAGGAACATTCCATCCTGTATCTTGGATAACAAAGCATAAATAAAAGCACAATGCCTCAATTTCTTAGGTTAAAATACCTACCATCCTACTTCCATCATTGGGATTGTTAGAAGTTTACTGGTTGTTTAGAAAACTAATGAGGCTAGAGGTTTACCAAATAAGCTTTATACATTGGTTACCATTGTACCTGTCACCACTTTCAAAAATCTACAGTCAATGTGGATGAAAATTAACCACCGAGTGTCAAATAAAGTTATCAAACCACAAAAAACAGCACCAAAAACAAAAAAAATTGGAGAAGCTTCAATTTGCTGCAAGTTGTTGAGTTCACACTTTGGAGTTCCCAGAGCCACTGCTTCTGTGATGGGGTCAGCTGGAAAGAAGGCTTCCTCTGCTTCTCGTTGTCTAGCTCCAGGAGTTGATATTCAGCAGTCTGATAAACTTGGGTTTCTGTACTGACCTTCAACACCCACATTGAAAGCAGATTGTCAGGGCCGTTTTTCCTTTTACCCCAAATGAGATGGGAGTGTTGAGGGTTCAGGCTGCCCATGTTGCTTATCATCAGTTATCATGTGTGAAAAATACATCCCTTTCCCCAACCCTACCCATCCCAGACCAGCATCCTGGAGGAAGTGAAACTGGGGCTGACTGGGGCTCAACCAGCCAGGTGGTGTGTGTGTGTGTGGGGGGGGTAGGGGGAGAGGGGAGGGAGACAGAGAGGGAGAGAGAGATAAAAGGAAGGAGAGGAAGAGCGAGAAAGAGAAATAGTCAAGTCATAAACACAGACTCCTGATGTTCTGTGTCTACGTGGTTCTCAAAACAACTGAGAGTGGCAAGTGAAAAGCAGGGAAGGATTTGAAATCTTTGGGATTTCTCCCCTCCATGCTAAACATAGAGATCTTTGTAATTACACATGTATTAGATGGAAACTGAAGTGTTTCATTCTTATGTTCCACAGTGTGATAATGCATGTAGATATCTGATTAAAAATTGCTTTGTGGCCCTCCCTGGTGGCGCAGCGGGTTAAGGCACTGCACTAAGAAGCTTAAGCCACTTCTGCATGAGTTCGATCCCCGCCTGCCCGGGAGGAGATCCGCATGGCGTGGCAGACCTCTCCTGACCCACCGGCTGCTCCCCTCAGCGGTGTACTTCATCGATCTGCCTGTTGTGCTCCCCGCTCTGTCTCTGATGAGTCCTCTCACCCTCTGCATCTCTGGCCTGTACCCCAGTTCTATATGAATAAATAAATAAATCTTAAAAAAATTGCTTTGGACTGATACTGTTTCACCTCACAGTCATATTTTATCATTCGAGTTAAGTTCATGAATTATTAAGAGATAACTGGAATTTTGAACTCTCCTTAAAAATTACAAATAAATCCAATTAAAACAAGGTAAGATTTTTTTTTTTCCTTTTCTTTCCAAAGCCTTTCCCCCCCACAGCTTAATTCTGTTTACTTCATGGAATTACTAAAAGGATTAAAGACGTTAGCTGTGAAATGTGTTCACAGTTGTATCTGGTAAATGATCATAAAATGGTGACTATTCTTCTATTGCTACTACTACTGCCACCATCACTACCAATGCCACAGCTGCAGACACTATCCTGTTAACATAAATTCAAACAGAGAAACTCTTTAATTATCCCAAATCAATGACAAATAATCTGTCCTACAAACATTACATTTTCAGCCAACTGAGGATTTGTACTAAGGGAAGCACTCTGTGTTCCTTCAGCCACCTGGAGCATGGAGCTCACCTGGACTGGTCTGCTTGCTTTTATAAATGAAGATTGATAAACAGGCTAAGTTGTCCTTAGTCTGCTGGGTTCAGAATTCAGAATACCAACTAGTGATTTTTAAGCTCCCACATGGCCCCCAGCAAGTGTTTGTGGTTCTTTCCCCACCTTTTATGTTGTCTTTTTGTTTTTATGGTTCTTGCTCCTCATTTAGATACTCAACTGATTTAGGGAAACTTCTCTGCTCTCCTTTCTAACTTGCTGCACCCAATCTTCAAGACCCTAGGGACAAGCAAGACAGTTAATTCTGTAAAACTTATGTAAGTCATAAGAAGATCTAATACCAGTGGCTGCTTTTGTTTAATTCTAGGATGCCAGGCAAATATCTTCTAGAGATGGTTAGTGTTGTTTACCTGAACACCGCCCTCCAGTGGGACCTTCAGTGGGACCTCCAAATCCAGTGTAAGGACCAGTTGTGCTCAGCCACTTCTGATTCAATGCCCAACTTGATTGGAAACTCTAATCAGTCTCCTTGCTTGGGTTCCTTGCCTCCCTAGTCTGCTCTGCCTGTCTCAGAAGTGAAACCAGATGGCCAGGGTGTGTAGGGAGGGAGACCCAGCAAAAGACCCCAGGGAAAACTGAGCTGCTTGTCCCACCCACTGCCCCAAACTGCTTCTGAACGGGTTCATCCATGAACAAACCCAAAAATTCCTTTTATCTAGCAATCACCAAGAATCTGATCCTTTATTTAGTCCAGAAACTTGGAAACTAATCTTTTATTTATCTCTACTGTAATCCCACTTCAGACTGTGTATGGAATATACCACTTGGGAACAAACCTCTAGGATTTCAGAAGGACCCTCAGTCAGGGAAGTGTAAGGGCTTATGAGGGAAAGTAAAACCAGGACCAGGATGTTTTGGTTCCATGTGTGAACTAGAGGAAGAAGCCACCTCATCCTGGCTGTGTGATGGAGAGTGAGCCACCGGGCCAGCCTCTAATCACTAAGCCATGGTGGGTGTGGGAGAAAGGGCTGGCATGATGTCAGGCCCCAGAAAGGCAAGCTGCCTGAAACAGTTTTCCAGGCTTTCTTTAATGCTGATTTGACCCTTAAGCCAGGCAAAGATCAGTGCTCGGAGAACATGAAGCAGCTCTAGACAGCTGTCTGGCAGCCAGGTTTCACCCATTCTTGGTGGACGTGGGGCCAAACTTCACAGTCAATGTGGCAGGTGGGTGCCACATCTGTGGGCACCCCCCACCCATCCATCCTCAGCAGGTGGACTTCCAGCTACCCTGAGAGACCAAGAAAGGACAGCCTTGCTCCTGGAGGTCTTTCATGCATGCTGGTGTTCAACAAATAATTCCTGAGCACCTACCATGAGCCCAGCCCGGGGCTGGGGCTGGCCATTCAGTGGTGAGCAGCCTTCAGGTACCTACCTGGGGAAGTAATAAGATGTTGCCTTGTATTTAACAAAAATAATGATGGATGGAGGGGGAATGAGCGACCCCAATGGAGTTTTAGTTGTTCATACAAGTTCTAAGTTAGTGCCAGCAGTCAGGGACTAGAAAGCTGACTATTGGAGGAAGAATAGGAGTTAGTAGGGACAGAATCAAGGGGCCAAGGAATAGCATCACAAATTCTTTTGCTCCCTTTGATTTTTTAGCTTTTCCATGCCTTTTTCCAAACCTTAGTTCCTACTGGGACCTGAGGGCAATTGGCATGCATTCAAGACTCCACTTCTGTAACCACACTTTGGGCCCCAAGTTGTGGCAACACCTCCAGAGACAACCAGTTGGTCTTACCCCAGGCAGGCTCCCTTCTGTGTAGTCTTGGTCCTTCTTTCAATACTCCCCATCTTGTGTTCTCACTCATGGATTCTCACACAGTGTCAGCTCAGTTCTGCAGGGTTTCCTGTCACCGGCTGACCTACAGGGGCTGCAGCTCACTCTGTTCACATCTACTCTGCCTGGAAAGTGACTTCTTCCCTCCAACAGTGGTCCCTCCCTCAGCCAGGGCCAGGCCTTTCTTGGTCCTATGCGAGTGCTCAGGGGAGCTTGGAAGAGGGCCATGGGGGCCGGGTTCAGAGAAGTCCTCCTGGAAGAGGTGACATAGTCCTAAGGCATTTTTCACCCACTGCTCTGGGTGTTCCTTGCTCCCACTTAAGTACAACAGCTGGGAGAGCCTTTGGAGCTCTTCTGCTGTGGCAGGTAAGCAGAGTAAAATGCTGTGTGGGGGAAGGGTTTGCACAGGGTCATGCTGTTCGTGACTACCCCTCAGAAGGGCAATCTTTGTTGTCTGAGGTACTCCAGGGAGAGATTCCCATGGGTCCTCATGCTTCTGGACAGCCACGCTTGGTGGGATATGTCCTGGGATTCTTCTGGGACTGTCTCCAAGAGGGACCCCTGGGCTATTGTGCTATTAGATCTCTCTAAAGACAGTGATGCTTCATTGCTAAGAGCTGTGAGACTTCAGATGCTCTGTTTTAACATTCCATCAGCCCTAGTTTTATCATCTGGAAAATGAGGATAAAATGGGACTAGTAGTGCTTGAATGAAATAATTTTTGGAGAAATGTGTGACATAAAGTCAGTACTCAGTTGGTATTATTGCAGTTCCTCCTTCAGCTCTGGCCCAGATAGTCATGGTCCATGGTCAGAGAGACATAAAAAGTTCTGGAATGTTGTGTCCAAAGGTGGTGGTGGGGTGGGGGGAGAGGGAAGGAGCAGGAGTGGGAGAGCCAGTTGGGCCAGACCTCTCAGAAAATGAGCCTTCTTCCACTTGGGTTTGATGGACAGACAGGTTGGTGGAGGATGGGAGTGAAATTAGAGGGCCCTTAGTAGTAAGCAATAATCTGGAGTCTTTGTCAACTGGACAGGAAAAGGAGGAAAACTCCAGGAAGTATCCAAAGGTCCCTCTAATGAGCATGACAGGGACTGCCTGCACTTTAGGCGTTTCCATGCAGGCCTAGTTTGCAGGGCTTTGAGCCTGTGATAGAGTCGCTTGATGAGTGGATTTAAAAAGGATCCAGCTCAAAACAGAGTTGATGTTAGAAACGCTCTCTGGGGAGGAGGGTGACAAATGATTCCCTGACTGGATTTCTCTGGGCAGGCAGACACACAGCCACTCCAGCTGATGAGTGTCAGAGAAATGCGTGCCCATGTAATGTCCCAACAGAGCAGTGGAAACTGATGCAGAGTTCTTGGGAGTGATATTTGATCTATGAGTAGAGCAGCTTGGACTGGAATTTAAATCTGTGCAGTTGTGTTTTCTTCCTTCCTTTCTTTTTGTTTTTAGTAAGGAATTTGATTTCTATTCTAAAATCACAAACTATTCTTGTAAGCTGGAGAGTGAGATGGTCTAATTTGCATTAAAATAATGGATTTATTGATATATAAATTACATCCCATAAAATCCACATTTTAATTTTATTTTTTCTTCACTGAATTATAATTCTCTAAAGTTGCCTTTTAAATTATCTTTCTTACCAAATAGTTTGTTGCCCATAAGACTATTTTGCTTGATAAAAATGCCATTTGAGGTACTTCTTCAATTAAAAATTTAGAGATGCCAGTTTTGATATTCATCCTGATCCCCAGCCTTACATTCCATAAAGTCAAAAAACCTATACTGTAAAGTTCCCTTCCTGAAGCAAGTTAACCTTAAAGAAAAATAAAAGTGAGGATGGTGAAGAAAACAAACATTTATTTATTATATTTAATTTTTTAATTTGTATATATTTTATATCAGGTGTAGTTCCCCATAGAATCTCCACCACCAATTCACCCGTGCATCATCACGGGAGAGAGGAACAGGGGCGGTGAGAGGATTCACCAGAGACAAAGTGGGGAGAAGAACAGACAGATCCACTGAAATTCACTGCTGAGGGGAGCAGTGGGTGGGGCAGGAGAGGTCTGCTGTGCCATGTGGGTCAGCTCCTTCATCCAGATCAAACTCGTGCTGCAGTGGCTATGGATAGCTTCATAGTGTTGTGCTTTAACCCGATGCACCACCAGAGAGGCCCTGATCATAGTTTTGACAGTGTCTCAGGGTCTTAGTTTTGGAGGCGTCTTAAGGTTTCCATATATAAAATATCCTATAGGTAATACCCTATGTTCAAGTAGTACAAGTTTGCTTCTTCTTTTCCAAATTAGATAATTTTTGTTACCTTTCCTTGCCTAATTAATCTTCCATAAAACATGAAGTAAAATTACCAAGCTTTTTGTCTTGTTCCTGATCTTAGAAGAAAAACTTTCAACTTTTCACCTGTGAGTATGATGTTAGCAGTGGACTTATCACATATGGTTTTTATTATAGTCTCCTCTATACCATTTTGTTGAATGGATACTAAATTTTGTGAAGTATTTTTTCTGTCTCTGTTGATACAATTACATGATTTTAATCCTTCATTTTATTAATATGTTGTATCACACTGATTGATCTACAGATGTTGCACCACTTTTGCACTGCTAGAATAAATTACATTTGATTATGGTTTATGATCCTTTTCATTTATTGTTGAATATGGTTTGCCACTATTTTATTATGGGCTCTTATTTTATTATGGGCTCGATGTTCATCAGGCCTGTTATTTCTTTTCTTATAGTGTTCTTTTCTGATTTCTATATTTGGGTAACTTCGATATTTGGGTAATTCGATATTTGGGTATTAATATCTAAATGTCTGGTAGAATTTATAAATGAAGTCATCTTGTTCTGGATTTTTGTTATTTTGGGAAGTTTGTGATTACTGATTCGATCTCTTTACTAGTAATTTGTCGGTCCAGATTTTTAATTTCTTGTGATTCAGATGCTTCAGGTTGCATGTTTCTAGGAATTAATATAGTTCTTGTAGATTGCCCAATTTTTGGCATATAATTATTCACAGTAGTCTGTTGTGATCCTCTGTATTATGTGATAGCAATTGCAAAATCCACTCTTTC
The DNA here is from genome assembly GCF_000260355.1 of Condylura cristata. NCBI lineage: Eukaryota > Metazoa > Chordata > Mammalia > Eulipotyphla > Talpidae > Condylura > Condylura cristata. The sequence continues at coordinate 9,401,717 of NW_004567115.1, read as the reverse complement.
ATTTATGATTTTATTTGCGTCGTCTCTTTTTTTCTCGGTTGATGATTCTGTTTAACCTTTTAATTTCATTGATCTTTTCTATTGTCTTTTAGTCTCCGTTTCCTTTTTTTCTGCTCTGACCTTTGTTCTTTCCTTTCCTCTACTAACTCTGGAATTAGTTTGTTTTTCCTACTATAGTTCTTTGAGGCATAATAGATTATTTATTTAAGATTTTTCTTATTTCTTAATGTAAGCATTTATCCATAGGCCATAGTGGTATGGCCTTTTTTAGAATGGATGTGTTTTTTTATTATTAGTTTTTGGATTCTTTATCATTCTTTTTTTTGGGTTGTTGTTGTGGCAAATATTTCCTCCCAGTTTGTGACTTGTCTTCTCATTCTCTTCATGTTTGTTGGCATATATTTTGACACTCTCATCCTTGACATTATTACCTTTACTCCTGTATGTACTACTTTCTGTACTTTTTCCTTCTGCTTCTCAGAACTTCCATTTTGGGATCATTTTTCTTTTAAAGTACATCATTTAGTTTTTTATTTCCTGAAACTGTCTTTGCCACTATAAGGCAGAATAAACTCACAAGAACCCATTTAAGACGGAAGCAGGGCCTCCCTGGTGGTGTATGGTTTAAGTCTCTGCGCTATCTCCCAGAAGGACTGAGTTCCATCCCTACCAGGGAAATAATCCACATATGGAGCAGCAGACCTCTCCTGTCTTGCCCGCTGCTGTCCTGAGCAGTGTATTCTAGTGAGTCCCCTGCACTGCTCCCCATTCCTTCTTTGGTGACCCCCCTACCTCTGGTTTGTACCCCAGTTCTTTGGTGCATAATAAGTAAAAAAATCTTAAAAAAAAAGTAGAAAAGAGATCTTAAAAAATAAAAATGAGGTAAATGAAATTGACTATATTATTTCTAAGAATTTTTCTTTGTAGTAAAAAAATTATCTTAAAGAAATAGCACTAAGAAAAAACAGCTGTCAGTTGAGTGGTGGAAGCATGAGTATGCAAAAATGCTCACTAATAAATTAGACCAAATGCCCCTGCTGTGAAGCTGAGTGTGTCCTAGTGAGTAACTGTCTTCTTATCATCCTCAGAGGGAAGTCAAAGTAAAGCCCAGACTGCCATGAAGTTAAGAAAATACCCACTTGAAAAATTAAAAAAAAACAAACAAAACAAAAAACCCACTTGATTGTTAAAATACAGGAGAAAATGGCATTTGTGTAGCTTCAGTAAGTAAACAATAGCTTTCATCAAATTTTTCCACTCTAATTTTATAAGTATTATCTAAAGTGGCAATTGCATTTCATTTACATATCATTTATTCATTTATCTGTCAATCTGTATTTCTCTTAGTGACTTGGTAAATAGGGACTCAGGAAAGAAGTAAAGAAAAAGAGGAAAAAGAAAATTAGTGATCAAAAATGAATGAAACACTTTTTTTTGATTTTTAAAAAGTAATTATAATAAAGTAAAAACTAAAATCAACAAAACAACTAGAAGCCAGAGACATTCTAGGGGATGTGGGGAAAGGGGAGTAGGATCAAAACTGGGGTGAGAAGAGCACATGGGACTAAGGTGATGGCACATGGGTGAACTGGTGATGGGAAGTCCATGGGGATTACAAACAGATGAAAAAGCATTCATTAGGCCCTCCCTGGTGGCACAGCGGGTTAAAGCACAGCACTGAGAAGCTAAAGCCACTTTCGCATGAGTTCGATTCCCGCCTGCCCCGGAGGTGACCACATGGCGCGGCAGACCTCTCCTGCTCCCCTCAGCAGTGAAGTTTGTCGATCTGCCTGTTCTGTTCCCCACTCTGTCTCTGACCTGCCCGCTGCTCCCCTCAGCAGTATACTTCATAGATCTGCCTGTTCTGCTCCCCACTCTGTCTCTGGTGAAGCCTCTTGCCGCCCCTGAGCCTCTGGCCTGTACCCCAGTTCTGTATGAACAAATAAATAAATCTTTAAAAAAAAAGCATTCATTGTACAAAAAAGTATTTCTAATTAAAAAAATTGATTTTTAAAACAATCAAATAAAATTTTGATTATCCAAATAATCAAAATCCATTTTAAAAGTAAAATTCTTTACTCTAGTTACAATTGAAGAGAAGAATAAGCAGGGAAGAACATTAAGATAAAACGAATGTGTGAAATGGTGGTAAAGTGAAATGGTGGTAAACAGTGTGATACAAATCTGAATTCTTCTTTGATGACAGTAGTTCCCATAAATGTTAGAAAAGCTATCAACAGACAGCCTTCAGCTGTCATCTCCTTTAGAAACTGACTCACTGAGGAAAGCTGTGTTGTCAGGACAATGACAAAAAACAGGGGAATGGAGTTAGCGGAAGATGACACAGCTCCTACAGCAGAGGTAGGGATCAAAAATTTCATGGTTGACTGTGTTTGGTTTACTTTCATTGCTAAATGAGACTATGAATTAAAAAAAAAGTACATTCAAGCAACACTGAAAATATCTAATACAGTCAATTCACTCATGTTGCAAAAAAGAGCTGAGTAGAGAACTTGAGCAGGTTAGGAGGTAATTTTGAACACATTTCATACAATTCTGCTCATTAAGCATCATTCTACTTTGTGGTCTTCTTCTAGAAAGTTGGCAACACCAAGTTTTCTAACAAAAATATCAAAAGAGAGAGAACTCTTTATAAATGACCCCCTTTTCTCTGTGAGGGGATCTTTGATCTGTCACAGCCCATCTCTTGATGGATGCTTATATTCCTCTGGCCGGATGCAGATGTGGAGGAGGTTAAAGTTGCAGTGATGTTAGTGGAAGTAAAGTTGCAAAGTATCAAGCTAAGACCCTCCATGGCTACTCACACTTACCAGTATGTACCCAGGCATTTAACATGATGGGATTGGGAACATCTAAACCAAAAATACCCCTTGAAATCTGACTGTGGAACTGGTCTACAGGGGAAGAGGAGTGGGGTGGGAGGTGGGTGTGGTGGGAAGTGGTGTGAGTGAGAGGTTGGTGTGGGCTTAGTGTGAGGGAGCGAGGCTCCCTAGGTGAGAAGGCTTCATAAAATATGGTGGAGATCTAATTGTGATTTGGTAGTGGACTTGGTGTTGTCGAGAGAGCAAACATCTGAAGAGATGAGAACCTATCCATATCCAAGTTATCTACAAGGTTATAAACCATTGTTTCCTCAATAAAAACAAACAGTAATAGTAACCCCTAAACTAGATAGCCTTGTGAGAACTGGGACTAACAGGATGTCTAAATACAAGCACCACCGCCTGCTAATTTCCCAAAGGTAATAGGATTAACGGGACAAAATACCTGGAGGGAGGGTTTTAGAATTTGATAGGATTATTCCTCAGGTGAGTGGAATTTAAAGGTCATTTGTTCTTCTTGGGGGTAAGGAGAATAGGAAAGTAATCTCATAATCTTCACTGGCACTTGAAGTGTAGCCCATGCCTAATATCTTCCAGTATTTTCCAGGAGGCTATGAGGATAACTATCCTATCAATAATCACTGGACTGCATTTCATCCACATGGTTCTTGACCTGTGTTTGATACATGAGAGAAATTAGAAATGAAAACCTTTCCTTGACAGAAAATATTTTAAGAAGCAATCAAGTGATAGTGAGTGTTTCTAGGTTTCTTTGTTGGAGGTCAGACAGTGCTAATTATTAACAGCAAAATTTACTTTTCTGTGTTGAAATTTATATTCAAATTTTTTGTATTCAAATTTGCTGTAGGACTTGAATGGCACTTAAAAATTGGTTAATTCACTCTTGTGAAGTTCAGAAGAGAGAAGGAAATTTTATAAAATAAAATGCTTAGTGTGAATTAAATATGGGAATTAAACACAGAAATGTTTAACTTTGTTGCATCAGAGACCTTTGATGTTTTATCCTTGTGCTTATGGTAGAAAGTGAGATGTTGTATTTCTGAGTAATAGGGTATGGCACTCCAACAACAATAGATAAGGCCAACTGCTTTCCTACGTAGTTTTTCTCATCTATCCTTTTGTGAGCAGTGGGTAAGTTCCATTTACAGCACAGCTTTGCCAACACTTAGTATCATTTGATTTCTAGGCATTTTCCAACCTGATAGTAAAAAACGGTATCTCATTAGGTATTTACATTGTATTACTTATGAGATTAAACATATTTTTATGTATCCGTAGGTTGTTCACTTAATATCTGATGTGTTTATGTCTTTTGCAGGCTTTTTGTTATTAATTTTGGAATGTTAAAAATGTGTGTTGACACTACCTTTTCCTATTTTGTGGCTTGTTTGCAATCACATTCTTTTAGTGCCTTTTGATGGACAGAATTTCTTCAACTTAAGGTAGCTTCAAATATATTAGTTTTGTGCTGTGCTTCGCAATTTCTGTGCATTAAGATATAATCCCTGTCTTAAAGTCATTTTAAAAATATTTTCCGAAATATTTAGAGTCTTAGCTTTCAAAGCATTCAAAGGACTTTGAACTATTTTCAAATAATTGCAGCAATTTTTCAATATAATAGTTTATTTTTACATCATTTTGTGCCTTTTTCTATCTCAGTTGTAATCCCTGGGTGCTTCCCATCACCAGACCACCCGTGTGCCATCACCATAGTCCAGTGCTCTTCCCCCAATTGTAGCAATTTTTGAAAGATGGTTTCATTAAATGAAAAATTCCTAGTCAAAATAGTTGTTTTCAAACCAGCACTTGACTGCCACTTTTCTACTGTTTTCTGTCTTCACTGAAGTTGTTTTTTCTTTCTTGCTTAAAAGAAGTGGTCTTTGAATGTGGTGCATATAGACTTAATGGTCTGTCAAAATGTGTACATTTAAAATGCATCACCTTAAAAATTAGTGTGCATCCTGAAGGAGAACTCTGTGGTTCTTTCTAGAATTATATTATTGTAATTATGCGCCTTTCTTCCTCTGTTTGATGAGCTTCTTACCACATCTATGTTCACGAGATCAGAAAAACAAAATTATGTAGGATATCTTCGGACAAAAAGTCTAAGATTTTATGGTATTTCAGGGAAGAGATAGTTTCCCTATTCTTTATTCATCAAATTCAGGCAAGTCAAATGAGAATAGAGTATACTTCTTGGCATATTATGTAACAATGTAGAACATCAACTTTAGCATTTTAAATGTGCTCAAATGAATAGCCAATTCAAATATAACAGGGATAGCACCTTAATTGCTACAACGATAGTAACAAAAAATGGTACAGCAAGAAGCTTGTATCCTTAGTTAATATCATTTTGGAATTTAGAATGAACATTAATACAACATTTTCAGACATAGAAGACTAAAAGTGTTTGCCACATGTTTGGATGTACAACACCGAGAGTGTTGACCACACTCAGGACAGTGTGGAAAGAACTACTAAAGGATAGTCTTCAGAAGTAGAAAACTGATGCTGTAAAAATGAAAAGGTAGTGATGAATTGGTAATACATTGATAAAGCTAAAATATTGGTTGATTTTAAAAATGAAATTCTTTAAAAATGAAATTTCAATAAATTATGATGCTATATAGTTCATTTCATTTTAACTATATTTTACTTTCTGTATAAAAATGTGAAATAAATGTGCAAATAAAGCAATTTTTTAAGTTTGAAGTTTGGCTTATATAAGAGAAAGCCTAGGGGGAAAATTGAAATGTACAACCAAATGGAATAGCAGGAATATAAGCATTTAACATCTGCTAATTGGGTGGAATTGTCATATAGGGAGCTTATAAATAGTAAGTATATGTCTCAATTTATGCTGAAAGCATATACAATCCAGAGTGGAAAGAACTTAGGCAGGTTGGGAGGCAGTTAGGAATACATTGCATATGATTCTGCATATGAAGCATCATTCTACTTTGTGGTTTTCCTCTAGAAAGTTGGCAACACCAAGCTTTCTAACAAAAATACCAAGAGAGAGCGAATTCTTTATCAATGAAGCATCTTTATTACAAAGTAATGGGAAAGCCTACAAGGGAACTGACAAGTAAGAAATGCTGATTCCTTGGTTTGGGGCAGGGACAGGGGAGCAGCGGCACAGTGCCAGAGACTAGTTTGAGAGGTCACTGCTGCCAAGGGAGGAGAACGGAGGGTCTTGAGGATGAGCTTGTGGAGAAGCCCAGACGTGTGAGAAGTCATTGTCTGGGACCTCTGGGCAGACAAGGTTCAGTTTCCTAGGTGAGGTCTAGAATCTGCTTTCTCTTGGTGACTTCATCTCCGTTGTAGACAGGTCAGGGAAAATGTGATTTGCACCTGAGGTGCTCAATTCCAGCTGGCTGGTTGGTCAGTGCAAAGGACTCTGGGACTCCCATAGGGCACTGAGGCAGGTGGGGGTGCAATGAGAACTGGGCCTACCAGTGGGGAGGGAACAGTTCAATTCAGGAACAGGCGTCTGCGGGCTTTGGGGTGAAGATGCTGAGGGCGCTGAGGACGGGCTTGGGGACCCGGATTTGGTGATGCAGGCAGAGGTTGCAGGGGTGAGTGGGGCAATGGCTCCAGAAGGCGCAACCTGAGGCTGAAGTATGGGCCAAGAGAGCGTCTCTCTGGACTAGGGGTGGGGGCCCACGGTGGGAGCCCTGGCATGGGGCCCTGCAGGTGGTTAGATATCCTAGGAGCCACTTGTGGGAGTCCAGCGACTGAACCAGTTGCAGGGCCCATCCACGGGGGCGGGAGCTGGTGGTTCGCGTCCTGGGGGACAACCCCTTGGGTAGCCATCTCACCGGAACTGGCGCAGAAGGATCCCCTCCCGAGGGCAACAGCCTCCCGCGGAGCACCCCGGTGAGTGCGGGGTTCCAGGCCCACAGGAAAGGGGCCCTGCCCACCTACTTGGTGGTGGTCTTCCAAGTGGAGGAGAGCCTCGGGAACCAGCAGGATAGTGTGTGCTCCCAGAGACACTCGCAGGACCGACGTTGGCGCAGGTTCCAGCATCAGGTTGACATTGCCCAGGGGCACCGTTAGGGCATAGCCTGCAGGCAGGATGGCCACGGTGATCATGCCTGCTGCCTGGGGTCCGGTGGGGTCTGCCAGGTTGGGCGGCATCTCGAAGTTGGGGCTCTGGGGCTCGAGGTATCGTGGGCGCTTGGCAGGGTGGCGCCCCCCGGGCTGTGGTCCCCAGCAGGGAGCAGGTTGGGCGCTGGGGCTGCGGGGTCGGGTGCCCATCACCTGAATGGCGTTGAAGGTGGCTCTCTCTGGGCACTGGCAGAAGGAGTGGGGTGCTGAGTCCTCTTTGTGAGGGGGTCTCTCTGATCGGTCAGGCGAGCTGAGGGCAGCTGGGGTGCAGGAGTGCAGGGCACAGATCCTGTCGCTGGAGCTCTCAGGGTTCCTTCTAGGAGGACAGCAGCCTGGACTCTGAGTGAGGATCAGCCCCGCTTGATGGGCGCTTATATTCCTCTGGCCGGATGCGGATGTGGAGGAGGTTAAAGTAGCAGTGACGTTAGTGGAATTAAAGTCGCAGAGTGTCATTCTAAGCCCCTCCCTCCTTATTGCTACTCACACTCACCATTATATACCCACGCATTTAGTTAGAATTGGGAATATCTAAAATAGAACAAACCTTGGAAATCTGACGGTGGAACTGAAGGTACAAAACAATGAGAATTGGGGGAGGGGAGCAAAGAAGGCCAAGGGGTCATTTTGCAATACGGTGAATGATTACTCATGAGTTGGTGGTGCACTTGGTGTTGTTACAGTCTTTTGAAGAGGTGACAGCCCATACCTCCGTATCATATACAAGGTTGCAAACATTGTTTCTGCCATGAAAACAATACAAAACAAACCAAAAAAACAAAACAAAACAACAAAAAAACCCCATCCAAATCAAGATAGCATTGCGAGACCTAAGAAGTAGAGGATATCAAATATAGGCGCCGCCTCTTGCCATTTTCCTTAGGGTAACAGGATTAACGGGGCAAAATCCTGGGGAGGTTAGAACCTGATAGGATTATTTCTCAGATTCCCGAGTGGGGCATAGTGGTCATTCCTGCTTTTACTGTTTTTGGTGGTGGTAGTGGGGGTGGGGCTCGCGACAGAATTGATATCTAATCTCATAAACTCCTTAGTGACTTTCAGAAATAGCCTGCACCTAAGTCTTCCAAGATTTCCTAGGAGGCTATGAAGTTAACTCTCCCCATTTTGAATCACTGGCCCGCACTGCACCCATATTGTTCTTGACATTTCTTTTAATGTGAAAAAAATCAGAAATGCAACGTTCTTTGATGTGAATAGATTTTAAGTAGCAATGAAGAATGTCTAACCAGCGCTACTTATGTTTTAGTTTGTTTTGTTGCTGTTGTTGGTCAGTTGGTGGTCATTAATTATTAATAGAGAGACAAATATTGACTTTAAGGTTAACTTTTGTGTTTAGCGTTGCTGTCTAATTTGAATTACACTGTTTAATAAACTTGTTTATTTAGTGCTTATTAGTGATGTTCAGAGAAGAGAAGGAATTTTTTTTCTGTGTGTGGTGAAATACTTGTGTGGTTTATGGTAATTAAATGCAGACATGTTTAAGTTTGTTAAAACAGATATTTGACATTGGATACATATGCTCGTGGCATAAGTGTTATTTTGAGGAAATAGCTTGTGGTACACAAACAATAACAGATAAGGGCAAGCAGCTTTCTGAAGTAGTTTTCCTAATTTATGCTTTGTGAGTAGTGGTTAAGTTACCTTTGCACCACTAACACTTAATATGGTTAGAATTTTCAAACTTACAGTGTAAAATGGTTTCTCACTCGGTATTTATGTTGTATTATTATTCATAAGGTTCATCATATTTTTACATGTGTTAGCATATGTTTGTGTAGTATCTTTTATGGATTTAAAAAAATTTAAATTAATTATTATTTTTGTTATTTATTTTTTGGACTTTAAAAAATGTATGTTTGTCCATACTTTTACCATTTTGTGGCTTGTTTGTGTTTACATTCTTTTTAGTGCCTTTTGAGAAACAGAATGCTCTCATTAAGATGGTTTCCAACATCATTTTTGCTCTTTATGCTTTGCAATATGCATTGTTTAAGAAATGATCCCAGATCTACAATCATTTTTATATATTTCCAGATATTTTAATCTCTTCAAGTGGAAGTGCTTTATCTAAATGTAAAAATTATTCTCTATAATGGACACAAAAATTTTGGTCTGCAAAAGATTTGGTCTGCAGACCAAAATCTTTTTGTCAATTTTTGATAGATGGGTTCATTAAGTAAAAAAACAAACAAACAAAAAAAAACAGTTAAATTAGCTGATTTCACCCACTCAGTGGGGTGTCTCTTTGTTTTGACTAATGTTGCTTTCGCTGTACAAAGTTCTTTAATTTCCACACAATAGGGACTGATCACAAAGATCTACAAAAATCTAGAGTCTCAACAAAAACAAAATAAACAATTTAGTAAAAAATGGTAGAAAAGCTAAAAAGACGCTTTTCCAAAGAAGAAATGCAAATGACCAATAAGCATATGAAAAAATGTTCACCATCACTTGTAATCAGGGAAATGCAAATCAAAATCACAATAAGATATCACCTTACACTAGTGAGAATGGCAGATATTAAAAAACTAGCAACAACAAATGTTGGTGAGGATGTGGAGAAAAAGGAACTCTACTACACTGCTGGTGGGAATGCAAACTGGTCTAAACACTATGGAAAGCTGTGTGGAGGTTCCTTAAACTATTAAAAATGGAGCTTCCATATGATCCAGAATTCCATTCCTAGGAACTTACCCAAATGACACAAAAACACTAATTCAAAAGGACACCTGCAGCCCTATGTTTATTACAGCACAATTTATAATAGTAAGCTATGTAAGCAATCCAAATGCCCCAAAATAGATGACTGGATCAAGAAGATGTGGTATATTTACACAGTGGACTATTACTCAGCAATCAAAAAGGATAAACTTATGCTCTTTGCAGTAACATGGATGGAGCTGGAGGGGATTATGCTCAGTGAAATAAGCCAGAAAGAAAAAGAAAAATAGTCTCACTTATAGGAAGAATGTAGAGGAACCAAATAAGGACTCAGGAAAAAAAACGTAACTATAATAAAGTAAAAAAATCAAAATCATCACACAACTATAGATCAGAGACATTCTGTGAGGTGGGGGGAGTGCGGGGGAAGGATTAGGACAGGAGTGGGAAGAGCACAAGAGACTATGTTGATGGTGAACAGGTGAATTGGTGGTGGGAATTTCATGGGGAAATCGTACATTGTACAAAAATGAAGGATGGTGGAATAAATATATTATAAAAATAAAAAGGCAAAAAAAAAAAAGGAATTAGCTTATTTCAAAGCATTTCACTGCTGTCTTTCTACTATTTCCTAGCTTCCTTTGATGCTCTGAGAAGTAAGAGTTCTGATTGGTTGCGGTCTCACTGTAGTTATCTTTCTGCATAAAATAAGAACTCTTTGGATGTGGTGTATTGTGGATTCAAATATTCTGTCTAAATGTGTATATTTAAAATACATCATCTTGAAATTGTTGTGCTTCCTGAAGGAAAGTTCTGTGAACTACCAATAACTATATCCTAAAAACTATGCTTCTTTCACTTTCTGTTGAGTTAAACATCTTGCCCCCTCATATCTTTCTGGAGTTAGGAAGACTAAGTCCTCCTGCCTATTACTCTAGTCCAAGGCAGGAATCTCCTCATCTGTTAATGCTACACTGAAGTATTCAAATACTCAGGACATGGTGTTTTCTAAGGCCTCCTATACCAAACCCTTCTCACTCTATCTTCTGGAGTTTATAGTCAATCACAAAGCTGAGAAATCTACTTCCCTGATATGTCCTTTACTACAAGGACCTTCCACTACAATTGAAAGCCATGACTTCTGAGTACCCTGCTTCCCTGTAGACTTCTCAGGGGGAGGCTGCTTTCTTTCCCTCATCTCTGGCGCTGATGACTGGAGGTGAGGTACGTGTGCTCCTTTTGCTCTTATTGTTGCTCCCCAACCTCTTCTCCATCATTCCTGGATTTCATGTCCCCTATCACAATCTTTTTTATTTTAAAGATTTATTTATTTATTTGTACAGAACTGGGATACAGGTCAGAGATGCGGAGGGTGAGAGGATTCACCAGAGACAGAGTGGGGAGCAGAACAGGCAGATCGATGAAGTACACTGCTGAGGGGAGCAGCGGGCGGGCCAGGAGAGGTCTGCCTCGCCATGTGGTCACCTCTGGGGGCAGGCGGGAATCGAACTCTTGCAGAAGTGGTTTAAGCTTCTTTGTGCTGTGCTTTAACCCGCTGCGCCACCAGGGAGGGCCACCTATCACAATCTTTTATCCTGCCTTGATTCAGTCCTCTACCCCTTTTCCAGTGCCAGGCTCTTTGCCCTCGCTCCTGACATGTCTTTTATTCTTTTCTTTTCTTTTTTTTTTTTTTTACTGTCTCCTGTATTGATTCTGTGATGATTTCTGGTGATTTAAAATAATGCTCAGGTTGTTCATCTGAAACACAGGTGTATCTCCACCCTGTACCACCCCTGTAAAATTAGACCCTTATTTTTCACTTCTAGGCCCACGTGGACATATGACAGGCACATCAAATGATAGATGTCCAGTATTGAATTTATCCTTTTGTCCAACTCTTCTATCTGCCCCAACCCCAAGGTCTTTGTCTTTAAGCAATTCCAGCTCTTTTTGTCTTTTTTTGCTCAGGCCCACAATCCTCATGTAATCCTTGCAGTTATCTCTTTTGTCTTTAATTTCAAGCCATCCTGATTTTCCTCCCTTCAAGGTATATCCAACTATGCATAGCTTCCAGTTACTCCCCTTCCAATTACATTAAGTAAGGCAACAATATGTAAATTATTGCACTCCGTGAGGGCAGTGATGCCTAACTATTTTGCTCTTGGCTATATTCCAGTTGGAAATATGTCTGAACACAGTAATCACTTAATGTATACTTGTGATTGAATGAATATTTTTTCCCCTTCATCACATCTAGAAAATTCTCATTCATTGTCATTTTAAATAATGTTACTTTCCTAGTCTCTCATTGTCCTTTCTCTCCATCCCCAGAAGTCTTATGGCAGAATCAGTGCCTCTTCAACAAAATCTCTTTATCTTCCTTTGGAAATTTGTCTTTTCCTTTGTTGGCTTTAAGGATGGGTTTTCCACTTCGGTATCTGCACTCTCAGTTCTGTCTGTAGTACACTTAATCCAGTCATTGTATTTCTCATTCCAATATGTGTACATTTAATCCCCAGAAGTGTTTTTATTTTCTTTTTCAAATGGTCATATATTTAAAAAAAAATTAGTTGATGCCATATTGGTTTACATCATTTTGTGTATTTTCAAGGTCAGTTTGATACCTCTTCAAGTGTATGTAAGACACCATGCTCACTACCAAAGTATTCCTGGCACTGTCCATTTTCTTCTACCTTCCTTTGCTGTAACTCCTGCCTCCCCTTCTGATAACCCCAGCTATGCAGTCAGAACCCACTATTTTTTTTTTTTAGATTTATTTATTTATTCATATAGAACTGGGGTACAGGCCAGAGATATGGAGGGTGAGAGGATTCACCAGAAACAGAGTGGGGAGCAGAGCAGGCAGCTCTACGAAGTACACTGCTGAGGGGAGCAGCGAGTGGGTCAGGAGAGGTCTGCCTCTGGGGCAGGCAGGAATTGAACTCATGCGGAAGTGGCTTAAGCTTCTTAGTGCAGTGCTTTAACCTGCTGCACCACCAGGGAAGGCCTGTTGTTTTTTTTTAATTGGGTTTTATATGTTCCTTTAGAGTTCACATACGAGTGGAATCACCCAGCATTTGTCTTTCTCCTAGCTTATTTTCACTAGCATGCTCCCCTCAAATTCTATCTATTTTTCCAGAACAGCAAGATTTCATTGTTTTTTTTTTTTTTTATGGCTAGGTATTTGTCCATTGTGGACATATAGCGCATCTTCCTTTACTAGTTGTCTGTTGTTGTGAATTTAGGTTGTTTGTAAAGTGTTGCAATGAGAATAGAGGTACATATATTTTTTTGAATTAGTATCTTTGTATTCTTTGAGTAGATACATAGATGTGGAATTGCTGTATCATATGGTAGATGTATTTTTTAACTGTTTGAGGAATCTCCATACTGCTTATCACGGAGACTAGACAGTCTCCATTCCTCTAACAGTGTTTGCAGGTACCTATTTCTCCACACCCTCCCCAACACTTGTTTTCGATTTTGTAGACATAGATCATTCTCATGGTATTTCACTGTGGTTTTGTTTTACATATCCCTGTTAATAAGTGAGGAACATTTTTTCATGTACATGCTGGCTATCTTTATTAGGAGTTATGTCCATGTACTACTTATGGCATTTTAAAAAATTGGGTTATTTGTTTTCTTTTTGTTGAGTAATATGAGTTATTTTCAGACCTTGGATATTAACCCTTTATAGGATGAGTGATGGGAAAATATTTTCTCCTATTCTATAGTGTCTTTTTAAAAAAATGTTAGTTGCTTTTGCTGTGTAGATGCTTTTTATTTTGATGCATACCATTTTTTCCTTTTCTATTTGTTTCCCCTTTCTACTGGAGTGGATTCTTGGAAGAAATCTCTATAGTTGATGTCATGCAGTATTTTACCTATGATTTCTTCTATATAGCTTTATGGGTTCAGTTCTTATATCCAAGACTTCTATTTATTTTGAGTATGATGTGAGACAGTGTTATTCTTTGGCATATGGTTGTGCAGTTTGTTGAAGAGACTTTCTTTTTACACGTGTATGCTCTTCTTTCCTTAATTGTAAATTAACTGTATATATGTGTGTGGTTCATGACATGCACCATGTTAAGCTTATGTTCAGGTACCTAATTCTTTTGGATGTGGTTGTTAATGGGGTTTTTTTTTTTTTAGTTTGTTATTTGCATATATAAAACCAATATGTGTTTGTGTATTTTGCTTTTGTAGCAGGAAGTTGTCATAGCTTTTTATTTTCTTCTTAGTACTCATTTGCCCTATATCAAATTAAAAGTACTGAAAGTATTTTGTATTTGGTATTTCATCAATTTCTAACATTTGAGGGGCTGATTCTTCCTTTCCTTGGGGTGGGAGTTTGGATGTGATTAATTTGTTCTCACTTATGGTATTTTGCTCCACATGTGTTTTCTTGATTTTAGGTTATGAGCTTAGAATCACTTGGATATTATCTTTGGAAGATACTAGAACCCTGGGTACAAGATGTATCTCCTCAGAGAAGATTTGCTTTACTTTTACCACCATAATCATCTATCAAGGAATACCATATACTACCCCTCCTGCCTAAACAGGTTGTGTTCCAGCTGACCTGCAGTCATATCTGAGACAGACACAGTTAATCTGCATCTCCTTTTGTATTGCGATTTATCCACTTCCCCCACTCAGGCCCACCCCACAAACATTCTTCCCCTTCCCTCCCTGCTTTTGCATGTTAGATTACCTATTGGCTATATTGCATTTGGAAGCCTGAGATTTTATTCAGAGCTGTGAGACTCTGAAATTTATTTTCTCTTCCTTGTAAATCAGTCATTAAAAACAAATCTTTAGGGGCCTCTTAGCACTCTGAAGCTATCAGCAGCCACTGTAGCACACCAAGTTCAATCCTTGGTTAGGAAGCTGACCCACATACAGCATAGCAGACCTCTCCTCTCTCGCCTGCTGCTCCCCTCAGCAGTGTGTTTCAGTAGATCTGCCTGTTCTGCTCCCCACTCTGTCTCTGTTGAATCCTCTCACCCCTGCACCTCTGGCCTGTACCCCAGTTCTTGTATGCATAAATCTTAAAAAATTTTCTAATGTCATGAATAAGTTGCATATTTGTAAATAAATATATAAATAAAGCAAAACCACATACAAATAGTTTTATTTCTGGTTCTTGAGTCTGTTTTGTCATATGTGATCCATTTTTTTTATACTTGTACCCTATTTTTTTGAATAATGTAAATTTGTAGCTTAGCATGTAGTCAGCGGACATGATACCTTCATTTTTGTTCTTTTATCTTAGGATTATTTTGCCTATGAAAATTTCTTTGATAATTTCCTATAGTTTTAAAATATCTTATTCTATTTCTGTGATAATGCTATTGTAGTATTAACAGGGATCGTGTTAAATCTCTACGTTTCTTTAGGTAAAATGGTCATTTTGACATTATTCATTCTGATTCAAGAAGGCAAGAGAAAGAACAATCTGTTCAGCAAATGGTGTCTGCAAAACTGGACAGCTATATGTAACAAAAAGAAACTAGACCGGGCCCTCCCTGGTGGCGCAGCGGGTTAAAGCACAGCACTAAGAAGCTAAAGCCACTTCCGCATGAGTTCGATCCCCACCTGCCCTGGCGGTGACCACATGGCACGGCAGACCTCTCCTGACCTGCCCGCTGCTCCCCTCAGCAGTGTACTTCATAGATCTGCCTGTTCTGCTCCCCACTCTGTCTCTGGTGAAGCCTCTCACCCCCTCTGAACCTCTGACTTGTACCTCAGTTCTGTATGCACAAATAAATCTTAAAAAAAAAAAAACAAAAACTAGACCACTATCTTATACCATATGTTAAAATCACCTAAAAATGGATAAGAAGTGTAAATATGGGATTTAAAACCATACAACACTTAGAAGGTAACTAGGCAAAGGCCTCTTTTCATCAGTCCAAGTGATGTCTTTGTGTATTTGTCAGCAACAGCAAGTGAAACAAAAGAAAATATAAAGAAATGGGACCATGTGACACTAAATTTTTTACACAGGGTAAAAAATCACCATTGGGGCCCTCCATGGTGGCACAGCTGGTTAAAGTGTTAAAGAAGCTCAAGCCACTTCTGCATGAGTTCGATCCCTGCCCTGGAGGTGACCCACATGGCATGGCAGACCTCTCCTGACCGGCCCGCTGCTCCCCTCAGCAGTGTACTTTGTCCACCTGCCTGTTCTGCTCCCCAGTCTGTCTAGGGTGAATCCTCTCATCACCCCCGCACCTCTGGCCCCACACCCAGATTTGTATGCATAAATACACTTAAAAAAAATCATCAATGAAAAGACAGAGCCTTCCCTGGTGGTGCAGAGGGTTAAAGTGCATCACTGTGAAGCTGGCCAGCCCTGTGTGCCTGTTTTGCTCCCCATTCTGTCTCTGGTGAATCCTATCATTACCTCTGCATCTCTGGCCTGTGCCCCAGTACTGTAAGCATAAATAAATAAATCTTTAAAAAAAGAGAGAAATGAAAAGACAGCTATTGAATCGAGTAAATATTTGTAAACCAGATAGATATAAAAGGTTACAATCCAACATAGATAAAGAAGTTATAAAGTCAACAACAATGAAAAATACAACCCATTTAATAAATGGACAGAGGATCTACATGATCATGTCACCAATGAGGTTACATAGGTGACCAACAGACACATGAAAAGATGCCGTACATTTCAGGGGAAGGAAGGATGAATGGTTTAGATGTGATGAGAATTGTGGAGAATATGTCAGACTGGGGAATTCCCTGTATATATTGTATGGCTTCAAATCCTTTGTCATAGATGACAAAGCAGAATCAAGAACCAGAAATAAAACCATCTCTATGGACAGGAAATTTCAAACCATATTAAATACTGACATCTACCTATATATAAAAAAAGGGTACGTTCCTCCAGGAATCAGGTATAGAAGAGCCTGATTTCTGAAGGAGCAGCTGATATTTTGATGCATTTGTGGTTACAAGAATAAAATATCCAGTTGTCACTGGGCTTTGCTTGCTTTGAGTGGGCTAACGGGTGGCCGACTGCCCGGTTATCAGAGGTAGAAGAGACACTGACCATTGTTTCATGGTTGTCCCTGTCTTGATTTAGGAAAGACAGTTTCCACTGGGAATGACCACTGTGGGCTGCTTGGGAACTAGTCCTATGGCTTTCTAGAGGGACAAGTTACAAGTTTTCAAAGCCCTGATTCCGAGTTGTGTCCCTAAAAGACTAGAAATGGCAAAATGTAAACTTCATTAATGTGGGATGCAGAAACTAAATCCCCACTAATGTGTGCACTGATGATATTTATAGACACAGAAGCTAAATTCCCACTAATGTGTCCACTGATGATATTTATAGAATACATTGAGGCAATCCAATGTGATGCAAGATAAATAGTGGGATATAATACCTGTGAGGAAATGGAATTAATTTAGATGTTAATAATGTTAACAGCTTTCAAAAAGAATTGAATACTATACATGAAAAATAATGAGGTGTAGTGGGAAAAGGTTTGAAATGAGAGAAAGGAAGTAAAAAAAATTAAAAAGTAAACATGCAGACTGAAATGAAGCTTTTTTATAGAAATCAACATATACTGGAAACAGTCGATGAAAAGATTAGTAAACTAGGTAAAAGGATAAATGAAGGGGGGAATTGAGAAGGTACATACATGTGATACTAGACTGTTAAGTCATGGGAGATTGCCTGAGCATACCATTATATATATGACTTTATTTCCAGATGTGAGGATGTGTAGGATATCCTGGGTATAAAGCCTGCAGCTTTGTGGCATTTCACTCAAAAATAGTTTCCCTAATATAGTTAATCAAATTGGATCAAATCAAGTAAGAATAGAATGTACTCCTTGGCATATTATATAAAACTGTAGAACATCAAATTTGGCTTTCAAAAATGTGCTCAAATGAACAGTCAATTCACATGTAAAGAGAATAATAACTTGATTAACATAAGACTTCTTGCCTGTAAAACCAGCAACAAAAGATGGCATTAATACTAACATCTTTAAGTTAAATATTCTGGAATTCAGAATGAACATATATTTCAGGAATTCAAACCTATCAACATCATCATATGTACAACATCAAGATAGTTTACCACATATGGGGCAGAGTGGAAAGAAATATTAAAGGCTATCCTACAATAACCATCATTCCATTTTTCAGTTTTCTTCTAGAGAGATGGAAACACCAAGCTTTCTAGCAAAAATGCCAAAAAGGGAGAGCCTTTATAAATGAAGCATCTTTATTACAAAGTAGTGGGGTCTTTATTACAAAGTAATGGGAAAGCCTACAAGGGAACTGACAAGTAAGAAATGCTGATTCCTTGGTTTGGGGCAGGGACAGGGGAGCAGCGGCACAGTGCCAGAGACTAGTTTGAGAGGTCACTGCTGCCAAGGGAGGAGAACGGAGGGTCTTGAGGATGAGCTTGTGGAGAAGCCCAGACGTG
>NW_004567115.1:9381685-9383246 GCF_000260355.1 Condylura cristata | reverse complement strand
GTGGGGCAATGGCTCCAGAAGGCGCAACCTGAGGCTGAAGTATGGGCCAAGAGAGCGTCTCTCTGGACTGGGGGGGGTGGGGGGGGCAAGGTGGGAGCTCTGGCATGGGGCCCTGCAGGTGGTTAGATATCCTAAGAGCCACTTGTGGGAGTCCAGCGACTGAACCAGTTGCAGGGCCCATCCTCGGCGGCGGGAGCTGGTGGTTCGCGTCCTGGGGGACAACCCCTTGGGCAGCCATCTCACCGGAACTGGCGCAGAAGGATCCCCTCTGGAGGGCAACAGCCTCCTGCGGAGCACCCGGGCGAGTGCGGGGTTCCAGGCCCACAGGAAAGGGGCCCTGCCCACCTACTTGGTGGTGGTCTTCCAAGTGGAGGAGAGCCTCGGGAACCAGCAGGATAGTGTGTGCTCCCAGAGACACTCGCAGGACCGACGTTGGCTCAGGTTCCGACACCAGATTGGCATCATCCAGGGGCATCTTTCAGGCACAGCCAGGACCACTTCACAGACCCTGCGTGCCGTCTGTGGTCCCGGGAAGTCTTTCAGGTTTGGTGCCATCTCGAAGTTGGCTTCAGGTATCCTGCGTCCTCGCTGTGCCCGCAGTAGGGCGCAGGGTCTGCTGGCAGTTGTGCTGCGGGGTAGGGTGCCCACCACCTGGCTGGCGCTGTAGGTGGCGCTCTCCCAGGCCTGCAGAAGGGTCCTGCTGGCTGCGTGAGGTCTCTAGGACAGAGGACAGCTGGGGCCCAGGAGCGCAAACGACACACCTGTGAGCTTGATCGGCAGCGTGTACCTGGAGCTCTGAGAGTTTCTTCTGCGAGAGCAGCAATGGGGATTTGCAGTGAGGATCAGCCTCATGCGATGGATGCTTTGATTCCTCAGGTCAAATTCAGTTGTGAAGTAAATGAGGATGAAGTGGCGTGGAGGCAGGTGAAAGCAAAGTCGTCAAACAGCAGCCTAGACTAGATTTTGCTCCGCCCAGATGGTATCTGTGCAGCCCAATGGCAGTGTCTGTAGTTGAGAAGTGGCTATGGGGACCTTCTTTTATAGCCTATAGGGGGCAAAAGAAAACAAAACGGAAACCCAATCGCGGTGAACAAATTGAATAGACCCACGGTTATGAAATTGACCCACCTTGGCTTTTAATATTAGGAGTAAGTGGCAAATGTTGATTTTGTTTTGGGAAGAATCTGAAAGTGGAATACTGTGGCCGTTTCTTCCTGAAAATTGAGATTGCTATAATATTATTAATAATAGAAACAAAACCCAACACTATCAATTTATTAAATATTTTTATTGCACACTTATGATATGTCAACTTCTTTAGTAACTTTAAAATATTATCTTTTAAAAAATTTTATGTACAGCTGTGTTATAATAGCATATTCCCACAAACAAGTAATGGAACCAACTAAATACGTATTGACCGATGACTGGATAAAGTAAGCACGACTGTATGTAATAGGGTTCCTACGAAAGGGGAGGTTCCAAGTTCCCTGTTCCACCCAAGGGAGAGTGGAGCTGAGCAGGAAGGGGAAGAAGCTGGAGAGGAGATATAAGAAGGAAT
>NW_004567115.1:9287967-9381345 GCF_000260355.1 Condylura cristata | reverse complement strand
GGTGCTTGATTTAGAAACTTTATTCTTCCCTGTTTCTATAATGCACACAATTGTATTAAAGTTCCTTTCCATTAAAGGTCTTTTCCGTTGAAGGTTTTACGCCCTAGAGTAAATTTTGTCTTAATGTGGCAGATGGCAGAACCTATATAGAAGGGCAGTTTTGGGAGTTCTGGGGCGTCCTTTGCCCTGCCTTTTAACATATATATTTGGTGGGATTTTACTCATTTGTTACAAATATTAAATAATATATTTTGCAGCAAAATGCATAAGCCTTTTGTGTTTTTTTGTGTTTTAGCTAAATACACTTAACATGTGTGTTCATATAGGTGCTTCAGCTCCTGGAACCCTGGTGCTCAAGGCATGGCAACTATTTTTCCCTCAGACATGTGCCCAGAGTAAATGAAAAACAGCTTGTAGAAGATACTGTGCCTTTTATTTATATTTTAAAAAGATTTATTTTATTTATTTAGTGTATTTTAACTAAATACTAAATAATTTTAGCTAAATAAATTTTGTGTTTTATTTAGATTATGCTAAGTGAAAGAAACCAGAAAGTGAAAAGCACTTGCCTATGATTTCACTTATTTTCAGACTATAAATAACCAAAGAAACTGGTAAAATTAATTTTTAGGCTCTGCCAACAATGTAGTAGTTACCAGAGAAGGTGGACTAAGGGCTTAGGGATGGGGAGAGGGAAGAAAGGGCATTGACACTTGAGCTTCAGTGGGTGTTGTGTGAAATATGTTCTGCAATGGAGAGGTGAAATTAAACTCCCCAAATTACATAGTTATGTAAGTGACTGGCAAATCAATGAAACTGAGAGAAAAATGATCATTTTTCTTTTTAGGGAAAGCAATCTGCTTATTGGGGTACGATTAACATATAAAATGCTGTACCTACTAAGTGTATATAACTTAAGTTTGGGGAAACTATACACCTGTGAAAACATTGCCACACTCAATGCCATGAACATACTTTTCACCTCCAAAATTTTCTCCTTTTTTTTGAAAAACGGTGACTTTTTCAATCTTCACAAATGAAGAACTTCAGAATGGTAAAGGTTTTCCCAAATTCAGTATCTTGGTGATGGGAAACCTGTGGATTACAATTGAGATGAAAAAAAAAAAGTACAAAATGATGTAAAATAAACTATTTTATTATTAAAAAATAAAAAAAGAAAAACAAGAGGTAAAGAACAAAAGAAGGGACAAAAAAATTCAATATCTAGTTTGTGTTGGATATAAGAATCAAATGTATACTTAGTGGATTTATTTACTAAATTTTTACAAAGATTCCTATTTGGAAATGTTTTCAAACTTATAGAAAAGTTGCTAAGCTAGTACAAAAGACACACATTCTTGTTACCCTGCATATTAATTATCTTGCTGTATAACAAATTACCCCAAATTTACTAAATAGAATATGTACTTTCTATTTTGCAGTTCCTGGGAATCAGAAAATGACTGCTTGGTATTTCTGGCTCAGGGGCTCCTGAGGTTGCCGTCAGGAATTTCTGGAGGTTGCAGTCAGCTTAAGGCAGAGCTAGATGATGTGCTTCTAAGACGACAAAGTCACATATAGGTAGGTAGCTTTAGTTCCTGGAACCTTGGACCTTTCCATTGATAGCTTGATGGTCTCAAGGCATGGCATCTGTTTTTCCCCCAAACAAGTGCCCAGAGCGAATGAAAAACAGCTTGTAGAAGATGCTGTGCCTTTATTTTAAAAAAGATTTATTATTTATTTATTTATGCATACAAAAACTGGGTGCAGGCCAGAGATGGGGGGTTGAGAGGATTCACTAGAGACAGAGTGGGAAACAGAACAGGCTGATCTACTGAAATACACTGCTGAGGGGAACAGCGGGAGAGAGAGGAGAGATCTGCTGTGCTTTATGTGGTTCACCTCCCTGGCTGGGGATCAAATTCATTGTGCTACAATGGCTGCCGATAGTTTCACAGTCCTGAGACTTAACCCTTTTGCCTCACAGAGTCCCTGCTGTACCTTTTAGTGCCTATCCTCTGATATCAGTGTTGTCACCCCTGTTTTATTCTATTAGATAGGAAAGAGCACAGCCCACATCCCCAAGGTGTGTTTACTGAGGTAAAGTAGGTTTACATCTTTTTTTCCCCTTTGGGGTTCATAAGTTCACACTTCTACAAATGTGCACCTTCATGGCCTACCCACCACTAGCACTATAACACCTCTTCCAGAGGAACAGATAATTGAATTTGTGAACAGATCTTAAGAACACTGAAATCTCTCCCCTTTTCAATGAGCCATCAATACCCCTGACCTGTGTGGTGCTCAAAATACTTATTATAGGTAACTCAGTGGTTTCATTACAAGTTGGAAAGAACAAGGATTTGGGGAATATTGGGCAAAATAAACATCTGAGCAGCTTCCTCGGCATGGTTTGAAGGTGGCAAGGACATGCTAGCATGCCCCATCCAAGTTCCCAGAGAGAGTGGAGGAACAGCAACTATTAAATATGATGGAACTATGAAAATCCTACCATCACCAAATTCACTGTTCCCCCTCACCCCCACTTTGCTTTGTCACTCTCTCCTTCCCTGCTCATGTAAATGTATGTTTATTTCTTAGCTACTTGAGGGTAGCTTGTATGTGTCACATCCCTTTACTCCTTCACATTTCAGTGTATATTATTAAGGAAAAGGAGACTTGTATAAAACAGAAGTTATTAAAATCAAACTGTCACATTTTAACTTTATTCTGCAGTATTTTAAAGTGAGCAGGTAATTTTCAGAAACTTACTGTTCTTCATCTGTGAGGAGAAAGTCTAATATCCCTCCAGTCCAGGGATGGTGTGAGGATTAACTGAGGTCATGAATGCAAAACACAGGGCCACATGAAAGACTGGCAGTCCTTGTTGGGTCTGTTGGCTTCCCTCCAAACAAAACAGATTTAAAGCATGGGCCCTTTACCCATGTACCTATTGTATACAACAGGAGTAGGTTGATAGTTGGTATCAATTGTGCCTTTTCAAAGGTTTTAAATTATATATCCATCTACTTGGGTTCTTAGAGAAATCACATTCTCATTGGCAAGAGGTAAAATGGTGGTTGCCAGGGGCTGTGGCTGACAGGGGAGTTAGTGTTGAATGAGTATAGCTTTCCACTTGGGGAAGATGAAAAAGTATGGATATAGACAGTGATCCATCTTGCACAATATTTTGAATATACTAAAAACCAATGATCTATAACCGCAAATGGTTGAAATGGCAAATTTTAGGACACCATACTTTATCACACACACAAAAAAAGAGTAACTACTATCCAGATACTAATCCATAGTCATAGGTATGACTGATACAAAATTTCCCCCCTAGTAATTTTTAAACAATTAGTTGAAATAAAAGAACTAAGTTTTGTAAGGTGTTGTAAGACATTCTTGTGCTAGAAATAGACACTTGTATATTAACAAAAAGTGCATGAAAAATCACAGACATAAATTTTATAAGAACAAAAGCTACAAATGATGAAAGTCTGTGCTTCTTGTTTTTATTCTCAACATCTGTTTACCGTGACACTTGTTCAAACACATCTCACTGACTCCTGAATGTTCTCACACACTGGACTCCTGAAACTGTCAGTGCACATTTTGGCTGGTAGGACAGCTTAAGAGAGATCAATCTTGATCACTGAGCAAACATCTCCTTCAGGTTTTTCCAAGAATGACAAATCTAATGTAAAAGGGAAAGCTACTCAATTTGTTTGGGAGCACCAAAGCAGATCGTAGATATAATATTAAGGAACACAGAAACAGAACTTTCATTGATGAGATTTAACCTGAGAGTGAGAGGAGTGGGGGAAAAATTTGGTTGTGGGGGTTCAGGTAACTGACCGGAACAAAGTAATAGCATGGAAGTAAATGCAAGGGCAGAAAGGCAGATGTAATTTTCATTTTAGTTTTGTTGAGCAGGAGGTTCCATCAGGATAGCTACAGAGATTCTTTCAATAGTGAGTTTGAAGTGAGCGTGAAGGCTAGGAACCTACTTCCACTGGAGGGAAATAGTTGGAACCTTCACCACAGAGGGCTGACTGTGTCAGAGAACTTCTAATTGGGAAGAATGGGGCCTGGAGTTGGACAAGTAGATGAGTGACTTCAGGAACAAATGAAACACAAGACTTCAGGGAAACAGACGAAATCACCAGAGATGTCATGACAGACGTGACTAGATAGGGACTTCCAGGAGAGCATGGACATTAACTTCAAATAGGGCAGAAGATTCAAGTAAGGCAGATGAGAGAAAAGGTAATGAGTTTTTACAGGAAATGAATTAAGACTACATCATATAGGTAAAAGTGCAAAGGAGGGCCCTCCCTGGTGGCGCAGCAGGTTAAAGTACAGCACTAGGAAGCTAAGTTCGATTCCTGCTTGCCCTGGGGGTGACCGCATGGCGCGGCAGACCTCTCCTGACCCGCCCGCTGCTCCCCTCAGCAGTGTACTTCATCGATCTGCCTGTTCTGCTCCCCACTCTGTCTCTAGTGAAGCCTCTCGCTGCCCCTGAACCTCTGGCCTGTACCCCAGTTCTGTATGCACAAATAAATAAATCTTTAAACAAACAAACAAACAAAGTGCAAAGGAGGGCCCTCCCTGGTGGCACAAGGGTTAAAATGCAGCACTCCGAAGCTAGCTGTAGCCACTGCAGCCCGAGTTCGATCCCTGGCCAGGGAGGTGACCCACATGGCACAGCAGACTTCTCCTGACCCACCTGCTGCTCCCCTTAGCTGTGTATTTCATTGATCTTCTTGTTTTGCTCCCCACTTTCTCTAGTGAGCCCTCACATCCCCAGCCGCTGCACCTCTGGCCTGCACTACAGTTCTTGTATGCATAAATAAATAAATCTTAAAAAAAAAAAAAAAAAAAGAAAGTGCAAAGGAGCAGTGGAAATAGTTGCCAGAAAATACAAGTTTGAGCAACCTGCTGTGCATCATGAGAGAAATGACCTACCTTAGCAGCATTGAGTCTACAACAGGTGCTTACCACCCTACACACTTACTTAAATGTTTTTAAATGAAGTAGTATTCGTTTATGACATTTCAGGTGTACATCATTACAAATTAACATCTGTAAATACTATGTTATGTTCACCACTAAAAAGTCTAATTCCCTTCCTCACCCCTTATTACTCAAATTACCCACTCTCCCAAATATTTTCATGTGGGTCTACCTACCTGATCAGGACTTCCTGCCCTCATTACTTATCAATGGAACCCCTACCCCTCTCTTCCTTGTCTCTTTGGGTTACAGTTCCCTAACCTCTATGCCTTTCCTAGAAATTGACACACATACAGCTTTTGCAATTGTTCTTTTACTCACCTATCTGATTCCTCCCTTCTTTCAGACTGTTGCTCAGACAGCTTCCCCTGAGCACACAATCCGAAATGGCAATCGCTGACCTTCTAGCTCTCTTTTCTGCCTTCATTTAATCCTTAACGCTTATCAGTGTTTAATTTCTGTGCGCTTTCTTTGTCTATCTTGTTTATCCTTTGTAATCTCCCCACCAGAATTTAAGTTCATGATGGCAGTTATTATGAACTGCTCTTTGCTGTATTCTCATTTTTGGAGCACTCTCAGCTCTATCATGGACGCGCAAAAGTATGTGTTGTTTAAATAAGTGATCTCTCTCTCTCTCTTCAGTTATGAGCATTCTCATTCATTATGAATCTCTTAGAATATTTCCCTCCACCCCCCTTTTTCCTATTTCCTCTCTCTGGAGCTCCACTAATTACATGTTAGACCTACCTTTCCTCTAATGTCTTTCATTCTCTTTTTATAATTTTTATGTCTGTGCCCTTCTATGGAAAGTTGTATTTGCTTCTTTGAATTTTTACTTGTTTCTAACCTGTTTTCATTTATAAGTTATATTTCTGTTGAAATGTGTACTTAGCATAACTCTGTATGTTCATGTTATTGGATTAAAAAAATGGTTACCTCATTTTTGGTAATTCCTTATTCCATAGCCTCATTTTCCCCTCTTTTATTTTGTTGAAAAATTGATGTGGATCGGATGAATATTTTATTGCTTGAAGGGCTGATTTTGTTATTTCTTTCCATTTCCCCTCATTAATGTTGGGTTGTTTCCCAAGATTCTACTTTGGATTGTGATATAATAAGCTCACTGGAACTTTGAAATCTAGGGATAAGGGGCTTTTTCTCAAGGGGACTTGGAATGCTTTAAACTAACTTCTTAGTCTCTCTCTCTCGCCTTCCTTTATCTTTCCATTCTTCCTCTTTTCCTTCTTTCTGGTTTCCTTTTTTTAATTTTTAAAAAGATTAAAATTTCATAAATATTGTTTGACTTCCAGAGTGAAGTCACCTGCGGGACATCCTGTGTTTGCATTTTTGTTGGTCTAAGTGTCCTTTGGGTGCTAATCACATAAGCATGTGCTTCCCTATTCTCATTGTGAAATTTACAGAGGGGTCTTTATTTCCCCCTCCATGTAGAGACAAAGTGGAGATAGACAAATTTTCCCTTTAAAAAGCTGGGTATTTTTAGTTTATCTGGTGATGGAGTCATGTTTGGGTTTCTGAGATCTAGTCAGGGTATCCAGGGTTATACTCCAATTTCTTATCCTGAGTGTACACTTAGATTAGCCTTCTGATCCCCATATTTGGTTCATAAAACCAAAAACTATAGGACACTGTGACGTTATTATTTGGGTCTCCCGGTATTTCCTGCATTTGCTAGATATTTAGTGATTTTTAAAGTATATTTAAAAATATATCTAAACACTTTTATGTATTTTATACATGAGACATTTTTTAGTCCTTCTAGTCCAAAAAGGATATTTTCAGTTACTTCTTTATGTGTAGAGGGTGATGCTCTAGAGAAATAAAAGCCACTATTTGCACACTGGGACTTGAGGCTTGTTAGCAGCAGGTTCTTTCATGGGAGGACACATGGTAGAGAGACTGTGTGTGTGAATGCTGGTCAAGGTGTACTCAGCACGAGGAAGCAGTATTCTTTCTCTCTTGTACACAGCTAATACAGTATCAACTTAGAAAATAATTGAACCTAAATCTCAATTCCTAAAACAATCAAACAAATTTATAAGGTCTACAAGTGGAGTGCACGCTCAAACTTTAAGCACACATTTGATGCTGGGGTAAACTCAGGGAACTGAATCTAGGCCCATGTAGCAGCAGCTGTGATTTTAGCACTATTATGAAGGCTGACGTTCTGCCTGCATGTTAGTGACCAAGTACTGACCAGTACAGACTGGGTGGTGTAGGGGTTCTGATTTGGCTTCTGGGATAGGTTGTGGGTCAGAGTTCTGTTGTCATATATGATACCACTACTGTTCATTGCATATCCAATCTCTTAGTTCTTAAAGCTCCTCACCCTTCTTTAATCATTAACTTGCTTTCAAGAGGTGGATCGATTTAGAGAAAAGACAACCAGATCACCAGTGCTTAGGGACAGTTTATTTACCCTCAGTTACCTGTACTGCAAGATCTTCTCGATCTCTTTGTAGCATCATGGCTACTAATTGATAAGAGAGGTGTGCAGGAGCGTTGATGGCTCTGGATACAAGGCAGCCGGCTATCAGCATGGCCACTGTGACAAAAACAAGATTTGTTTATAGTTCCTTTAAGTTGTATCAGGGCCAGAAACCCTAATTGTCTGCTGAGGTGAAGAAAACAAATCATATAGCTCAAAAGGACAGTCTTAGATGACAAGTAGCTGTTTCCTTAAGGTGACATATGCCTTGCCCCTTCTTATCTGTTTCATTGATCCAGGTACAGCAAGAAATATTAGCAATGGTACAAATAACATAACCAAAACTAATAAAAAAATCTAGTATAATGTTATTACCCATCACTACTTATGCCAGTGAGTTGAGACTGATCTGTATTCCATCTAAAACAGAGGTGGTATCATTAACCATTTGCCAGAGTTGGGGTTACATTTCTTATAGGATGATTCTCACCAATTGGAACACTGCTCTAATTGTTTTCATAAACTGTGAGTCAGTAATTTTTCCAAGTCAAATGTCTGAATAATCATCAAACATCAATGTGAGCTTATTTTGGAACTTTCATCTGAGTCAGAAATACAGCTATAGTGAATCTCAGAATACTACTAAGTGAATGATGTGTTAGCTTGAGATGAATACGATCAAACTTCCTGGTCACAAATGAAGTAGTATCTGGTAGGATTACATAGATATATATAAAAGGTTTTGCTCACAATACAACATTAGAAGCAAAATCTTAACTTTAGCCTGGGTTACATATTTAGATCTTTACTGGTCTCTTCCATTTAGAAAGTATTTGGCTCATCATCCTACCAAAGTTGTTGAAGTAAAATTGAGTATTACCTAGGGTTTGCTCAAAAGATATAAATGTGTTTTTTTTTCCCCTGGAGGCAAGTTCAGATGTTCAAGTGATTTTTAGCCTTTGTTTTGTTAATTTAGTGTATTACATTGATTTATATTCTCTTATAGTTTCACTTAATAATCTTATGGTTTTGTTCTTATGCTTAGAACTTTGATCCGTTTTATTTTTAAAGTTTTAATTATTTTTTTAAGGACACAAATTTTGCTTTACATATTTTTTTTTTGATAGGGGACACCAAACTTATACTGGGTTAAGAGAAACAGTCCAGAGGTCTTTCATTCTTTTTCATCCCTATCATGCCCTGAATTCATAGGGCAGCTTCTATCAGCTCAACTCCTGCTGTGGGTTCTCACAGTCTGCTTCTCTGGTGAAGCAGGCTGGCTCTTCAGCTGAACCCAAGTTTTTTTTTTGTTTTTTTTTTTTAAGATTTATTTTATTTATTTATGATTACAGGAACTGGGGTGCAGGGTGGAGGTAAGGACGAATGGTGAGAGGGTTCACCAGAGACAGTGTGGGGAGCAGAATAGGCAGCTTGACTGAAATATACTATTGAGGGGAACAGCAGGTAAGACAGAAGAGGTCTGCTGCACCATGTTGAACACAAGTACTTTTTTCTTTGGCTTTCTCTTCTTTTCCCTGATGAATTTTTTCAAGTTTCAAGAGTTTGTCTCAGATATTAACACACTTACTGTGCTCAGTACAAACAGTACTCTTTTGGCAAGAATACTGCTCTTTGCCTGCTTGTTTACAGCAGTGCTGACTTCGTGCAGGGTAGCATTATAGTTTTGCGATGGTAACGATTGTGGGGCATCTTTCTTGAGCAGTGCCCTAGCCCTGTCTGTGGATCACGTATGGCCAAAGGGACAACATGTTTTCTGAAAAACCTAGCGGACATATCGCTGGGGCCTTTCCTTTTGCTTGTTGTGTTGATCAGTTTGGCAACTTACTGGAAGATGGTGGTTCTGGTTGAAAGGCTTTGATCCATTTTAAATTAATTTTTGTGTATGGTGCAAAGTAAGAATTCAATTTCATTCTTTTCCAAATGTATACCCAGTTAATAAAGTTGTTTGGAAAGACTGTTCTTTTCCCATTGTAATTGGTTTTGAAATTAGTTAAGTGTGAAATCTCTAACTTGGTTCTTTCTTTTAAACTTTTTTGGCTATTTGGGGCTTCTACATAGTCCATATGAATTTTAGGATGGATTTTTCTATTTTTTGTGAAAATCATGGGCATTTTGACAGGGATTGTATTGAATTTGTACTTTTCTGGGGGTACTTTTGACATCTTAACAATATTATGTCTAACCCATGAATATTGATGTCTTTCCATTCGTTTGTCTTTAGTTTCATTCAGGGTGTTATAATTTTCATTTCACATTTCTTTTGCTTCTTTATTTAAGTTTATTCATAAGTTTTTCACTATATTTTGGTGCTATTATTAGCAATAGTTTCTTAAAATGTTTTCCTAATTAATGTTGATTCACAATAGTAACCAATTTGTCTATCTCATGATTGATAGTTTCATGGAAAAATTTAACTAAAACACTTGAAATTATCTGTTGCCACCCTCTGCCTTTCATTGCCCCCCCCCGAAAGGCAGTGATTATCTCAGCTATTGTCATTCAATTCCATGTTACTTATAAATATTACTTTTTGTAATTATTCTGCTACTCAAACTTCTCAAATATCAGGGATATTTCCAATGTTAGTGTATTGCTTTCTACCCAGTAATTCCTTTTCACCTCAGTAAGTCCACCATTCATTGTGATCTGACCTGTTTTGCTGTAGATGCTATGGCTGTTGAGACTTCAGGCTTCGGTGCTGAAATCTGCTATAATGGCTGCTTCTGTGATGATTCCTGGCACCAACTGTCTGAATGGTTTGGGGCAACTCCGACATGGAGATTTGTATGCAGGAATTTGGAGAAATAAAGAAAATATGACTGGGCAGATGTAGAAGTTGAACTGTGATGTATTTGCAACAAAGGCCTCATCCAACACTCTGAGAGCTCTTAAATTGGGGTGGTCCTTCAGAATTGTCTTGAAGCAAGTGCCTGAGGCCTGGATACCCAGCCCTTAACTGAGCAGCCATTGAAAGGGATTACCATGAGTTAGCTGCTGGTGCGCCTTGCAGTCTTGATGAAGTGGGGATACGAACAGTTCACTCTAGCATCACTACAGCATTGAAACTGTAAATTGGGTCATGTGGAATTGTTTGAGAATTGAGACTGGTGATATAAAAAAAATTTTTTATTGAAATAATATTGCATTATAATGTTATATGAGTTTTGGATGTGCACTATTATAAATCAACATCTATGTATACTATGTTAAATTCACCACTGAAAGTCCAACTTTATCCTTCACCATGCAATTGACCCCTTTTACCTGACTTACCCACCACTCCTTACACATTCTCTTTAGGTAACTGCCAATTTCGGTCTTAGAGTCTAAATTTTATTTAATTTTTAATTTAGTTTGCTTGTTTTGTTTCTCTATGTACTACATATGAGTGAAAGCATATGGTGTTTGTCTTGCTTGATTTGACTTATTTCACTAAGGATAATACCCTTTAGGTCTATTTGTATTATTGTAAATGGCAGGATTTCATCTTTTTTTTTTAAATAGATGAATATATATGCATTAGTGGCATACATAAAAAATATCCATTGTATATGTATACCATATCTTTATCCAATCATCTGTTGATTGGATGAACCTCTCAATCACTATCTATTAGTGACTGTAAATAATTGGCAATGAACATAGTGCATATATCTCTTAGGGTTTGTTTTTTTCTATTATTTAGGTAAATACCCAGAAGTAGAATAATTGGACCCTTTTCTATAGAGTTTTTATAGAATTGTGATATTTGAATAGCAAATTATATTAGATCTATCTATTTAGCTCTGAGTTCTGGAGCTCAGAGAATCAAGAAAAAGCAAATGTGAAATTTAAGTATGAAGTAAAAAAATCCCAATTCCCATTCAAAATATGTTCACCAAACAAAATATCTTTGCCTGGAAGGAAATTAATCTCATTCACTGTAGCCAAGTATGTGTTATCTCACTTTGTTGCAATTCTCAGATAGGGCTTTTTCACAAGTTGAAGGTCTGTGGCAACTCTACCTTGAGAAAGTCAGTAGGTAACCACAGTAAGTGTTCACTTTGGGTCATGCTTTGGTATTTTTGCAACATTTTAGACATTTTCATTCTTATATCTGTTCTGGTGATCTGTGACCTTTGAGGATACTATTGTAATTATTTTGGGATGCCTAGAACTGTGTCCATATAAGATGACAACCTTAATAAATATTGTGTACGTTCTGAGTGTTTCACCCACCTGCCATTCCCCTGATTCCCTCTCTCTCCTTGGGCCTACTTATCCCCTGAGATACAACAATATTTAAATCAGGCCTGTTAATAACCCTATGATAACCTCTGTGTTCACGTGACAGGAAATGTCACATTTTTCTCATTTTAAACCAAAGGTTAGAAATGATTAAGCTGAGTGAAAAGAAGTCATGTCAAATGCTGAGAGAGACAACAAATCTAGGCCTATTGCTTTGACCAATTAGCCAGGTGTAAATGCAAAGGAAAAGTTCTTGAGGGAAATGAAAAGTGTACTCTGGTGAATACATGCACAAGAAACTGAAATAGCCTTATTGCTGGTAAGGAGAAACTTTTAGTGAGTGATCTGGGTTAAAAAAAAAAAAGCCACAGTATTTGTTTAAATAAAAGACTCATCCAGAGTAAGACCCTAACTTCTTTGATCAGAAGAAGGCTGAGAGAGTAAGGAAGGGAAGGTGCAGAAGAAAAGTTTGAAGCTAACAGAGTTTGGTTCATAAGGTTTAAGGGAAGAAGTCATCTCCATAACATAAAAATGGAAGGTGAAGCAGCAAGAGCTGACAGAAAAATTACAGCAAGTTATCCAGAAAATCTAAGTGAGGTCAATGATGACAGTGATTACACTATAAACAACAACTGTTCACCATAAATGAAATATTCCTATACAGAAAGAAGATGGCATCTAGGACTTTTGTAGCTGGAGAGAAGTTAGTTCCTGGCTTCAAAGCTTCAACGGACAGACTGATTCTCTTCTTAGGGGCTAACACAGATGGTGACTTTAAGTTGAAACCAATGTCCATTTATCATTCTGAAAATCCCAGGATCCCTGAGAATTATGCTAAATCTACTATGTCTGTGTTCTTTAAATGAAACAACAAAGACTGGATAGTACATCTGCTTACAACATGGTTTACTGAATATTTTCAGCCCACTGTTGACCATACTGCTCAGAAAAAAATATTCCTTTCAAAATATTACTGCTCATTGACAATGCAACAAGTCACCCAAAAGCTCTGATGGAGATGTACAAGGAGATGAATGTTGTTTTTATGTCTGCTAACACAACTTTCATTCTGTAGCCCATAGATTAAGGACTAATTTTGACTTTCATGCCTTATTAGTTAAGAAATATATTTTTGAAGATTATAGCTGCTATAGTGATTCCTCTGATGGATCTGGGCAAAGTCAAGTGAAAACCTTCAGAAAAGGATTCACCACCCTACATGTTAGTAAGAACATTTGTGATTTAAGGGATGTCAAAATATCAACTTTAATAGGAGTTGAAGTTGATGCCAACCCTCATGGGTGACTTTGAGGAATTCAAGACTTCACTGGAGGGACTAACTGCAGATGTAGTAGAAATAACAAGAGAACTAGAATTAGAAGCAGAACCTAAAGATGTGATTAAATTGCTGCAATCTCTTGATAACATTTTAATTTTAATGAGGCATTGCTTCTTATAGATAGGCAAAGAAAGTGGTTTTATGAGTGGAAACTATTCTTGGTAAAGATGCTATGAAAAACTTTGAAATGACAACAAAGAATTTAGAATATAACCTAAGACCTTGTTGATAATGCAGTGCAAGGTAATTTTAAACCTAAATAATTATTAACGTTTAACGTATTAGTTGTTGACTTCAACTTTGCCACTAAAATGTATTTCATTATAAAAAATGAGGCAAACCTGGCAAAAGTGACATTTTAAAATTAGCAGTGATGTGCAAATAGTTGTTTGTAGTAAAACAAAACCCAACCAAATAACAAGAGAAATTAGAGTGGAGTTAGAATTCTATTAAGTAACCTGGAATAACAGAAATGCACACCCAGAATTGTTAGAATTTGTTATATTAGTGCAAATCAGCACATGAATGAATCAGAACTTAGAAGTCATATTATAGTGCAAAAAAAGGTATAAAAATTAACATGTAAAATCCGTTTAATTATTACTCTTCCATCATTTCTTTCTCAAGACCTCATATGGGCATCCATTTAAAAAAATTACCTGAAGGGCCCTCCCTGGTGGTGCAAAGGGTTATAGCGCAGTCTTAGGAAGCTAACTGCAGCTGCCTGAGCAGGAGTTCCATCCCCAGCCTGGGAGCTGACTCCCATGGCACAGCAGACCTCATTGTCCCACCCGCTGCTCCCCTCAGAAGTGTATTTCGTCAGTCTGTCTGTTCTGCTTCCCACTGTCTCTGGTGGGTCCTCTCACACACACCCCACCCTCCACCTTTGGCCCGTACCCCAGGTTTGTATGCATAAATACATAAATCTTTAAAAAAATTATCTGAAGCCTTAACCCTGCTCTAATTTGTTCTTTGCCAGGCTTCTGTAAGAGCCCAATCACCTAGCCATTGTTTTCATGAAACTACTTTCTACACACACACATGAATAATTAAGAGCCAACATCTCAAATAATTTGATAAGGTCTTCATAGCTACTCACCAGAAATAAACAAAACAACAATCCCAAACTGTCATGACCAGAATGATTGAATCTGCTTTCAGTAGGATAAAGGGTATCTACTGACCATGGAAAGAAAATATCATAGTTTATGGCAAAATTTAGAAGGGATAAGATGTGGATCACCTTGTCAACCACACGGTTCAACCTGAACATGAAGTAATATACAATTAAAAAGACTAAAGAAATATAAAATATAAGAGGTTTGTCAAAAAAGAGACTATAGTTTACATTATTTTGGAGACTGTCTTTATTAACCAACCAAGAAAAACTACAGATAAACCATTAAATAAGTTAATTTTGCTGAATACCAGCTCAACTTAAGAAACAACTTATTTCTATACACCAGTAACAATGTACAAATACATTCAGGATTTTAGAAATATTAAATCACTATAAAAAGAACAACAACAACAAAAACTTCAGAATTTCAAACTCCAGGAGAGGAAAATTGTATTAAAAATACATAAGGACAATGGAAAAGAGTTGGTTCTTTGGGACTCCCACGCCCCCCTACCCCACAATAAAGTCAAACTCTTTGCTAATTTGTCATTAATAAGAGGAAGATACATCATCTTTGACCTCATTTTGTATTTGTTTTATATCAAACAAACATTTGTCCACATACATCTATCTCCTAGATCTCCCACAGCAGTCAGAATCACCATAGAATAGCACAAAATGTTGGGAAGTTCGTCATAAACTAGCACATGACTAGGGCCAAAACCATTAAAATAAACTTAAGAATGACACTAATTTGGGAGAAAAGGGGGTGCGTCGGTAGGGTGCTGGGGAAAGGACAGACTTTTAGAAAAAGTGCTGGTGCTGAATTTGACGCAAACCAGGGGGGCAGAATGGCCGGAGGGAAAACCACTGTGAGCAGCAATCCGGATGTCTCAAGTGCACTACATTCCAAGCAGCATGCTCTGCTGGTGTAGTCTTCCTTTCAGAGATTTTAGTCTGCCAATGTTAGAAAGCATTGCAATGCTGAATTAAAAAAAAAAGAAAGAAAGAAAGAAAGAAATTTGTCCCTTATCCAACCTTGGTAACTCTTGAAGACTGCGCAAAATAATACTGCTATCAGAAGCACCTCTTCTGTTCTCTGCCGGGTGGCTAGGGGTTATGGGAGGAAGTTCAATCCAGGAACAGGCGTCTCCGGGCCTTGGGGTGAGGACCCGGAGGGCGCTGGGGGCACCCTTGGGGACTTGGGTTCGGAGATGGTGGTAGAGGTTGCAGTGGCGAGTTGGGCAAAGGCTCTAGCAGGCGCAGCTTGAGACTGAAGTAGGGGCCAGGAGAGCGTCTCTCTGGACTAGGGGTGGGGGCCCAAGTCGAGGGCTCTAGGATGAGGCCTTGAGGGAAGGGGCTAGACACCCCAGCAGCCACAGGGCGGAGCCCAACCACTGGGTCAGCTGCATGGTCCATCCAAGGAGGCGGGAGCTCAGGGTCTACCTCGTTGTCGTCGTCGTCGTCATCATCGTCATCATCGTCTTCGTCGTAGACCTCCTCTTGGGCGGCGATCTCTGGGGAACAGGCGCAGAATTCCTGCTCGATAGCAACAACTTCTCCCAGAGCTCCCAGGAACGCACCAGGTTCTAGGCCGACAGGAAAGCGGCCCTGCCCTCCGAGATGTTGGTCGCCAGAACCAAGGAGGGCCTCGGGAACCAGCATGAGGGTGTGCCCTCCGAGAGACACCTGCAGGACCGACGTTGGCTCGGGTTCTAGCACCAGGTCGACATCGTCGAGGGGCACCTTTAAGGCACAGCCTGCAGCCAGGACCACCACGGAGGAGACCGCGCCTGCGGCCTGGGGTCCCGTGAGGTCTTCCAGGCTGGGCGCCATCTCGAAGTCGGGGCCTTCAGGTTCCTGGGATCGTAGGCGCTTGGCAGGGTGTGGTTCCCCAGGCGGTTGGACCCACCAGGGTGCTGGATAGGCGCTGGGGCTGCGGGGTCTGCTGCCCATCACCTGGCTGGTGCTGCAGGTGGTGCTCGCCGGCACCTGGCTGAAGGCGTGGGAGGGGGCTGGGTCCTGGCTGCAAGGACAGTCCTCGATGCTAGGCTAGGCGAGCTCAGAGCAGCGGGGGTGCAGGAGCACGTGACGCGACGTGACGTGGAGCTTGTGTCAGGAGGTCTGAGGGTTCCTCCTGCGAGCGCAGCATTCAGGGGATTCCGAGTGAGGATAGCCCTCGCGCTCGCGTTGGACTCTGGTTCCTCACGCCGGATGCGGATGAAGTTGCAGTGACGTCAGTAGAACCAAAGTCGCAAAATGTCACGCTAAAGTTCCGCCCTTTTCTGAGGCTCCGCCCTATACAGTATTGTGCCGCCCAATAGCCGGGGCTGTGGTTAGTAGGTCAGCGTAGGGAAATACTTTCATAGGCCTCTAGAGGGCCGAGCCACCGAGCAGCTCTAGGACTTGACTTCTGGCGTCAGTTCTTGGCCTTCTCTTCCTGGAGTGGATTTCAGATGCAGAGCACTCTATTTGGAAGACTGAGAGTTTCAAGGCCCCGCTAGGGAACGCTGCCCCAGGAACTGAGATGTTAAGCCCCTCCTCCCCCAAGGCCCTGCCCCGGAAGCACCCTGCCCTCTTCTTTTGGTCCAATAGTGGGGTGAGTTTTTGAATTACATCTTTAGGCGTCTGTCGCCCATGTTGTGAATGATTGGCAGAAGCTTGCCGCCGTATTGGAAGGGAAAGTGCCATACTAGGGTTGAATGTGATAAAACAACAGCTCCAGCACCATTAGCTTGGTACTGCACTGCACTGTATTACATATCTATATCTAATCAATTAGGATTATAATAATTATGATACCACTAACAACTGACGTAAGTATTTACTTTAACTGGACTTAAGCTACAGCCAGGAAGTATATCTATTTTAGTTAAATTTCCATTTGGTCATTAGAAGAATTAACCTGTTTGCCCAGAAGCCCGGAAATGGAGTCAGTACCCACTTAAAATGGAGTCAGCGACTATGATTTGAGCGTTAATTTAAAGGCATATGTTTTAAGGCCTGGTGTATTGTGGCTATAAAAGGGAAGGTGTGGATCAACTCGTTATCTAGTATGTATATAGAAGAAAACACCCCATAATGATTTGGGGATAGATAGTACTTCCTCATGGCTCCAGAGGACAAGGAAACGCCCTCCAATCCTTATCCTTTAGCCACGCTTTTGCTTACTTGGTCACTTTTGACTAAAGGGCGCACTGTATACTCTCACTTTGGGGCTGCATACCATTCCTTTGTTTGGACTTTCCATTTAAATCTGGCTTCCCTTGATCTGCATTTAAGCTAGTGGTTCAGACATTTATGGAAAACACCAATTCTCTGCCCTACTGCAGAATCACTGAAGCAGAATTCTTGCAACATGCAGCCTAGGAGTTGTCTCTAAGCGCCTCAGTTTAGTCTTTTTTTTTTTTTGGTGGTTGTTTCATGCTAGAGCTTAGATCATTTCATTTAGCAGTTGAGGTGTTTGGATGAGGGGAGATGTTTACACATCAAGTCAGGACTTTGTTAGTGACAAAGTCATGAGGGAACTAAAACTTTCTGGGCCCTGTTTGAGGTTTTCCCCAGCCCAACTGCCCTACAACCCCTCTTTTTAAATTTTCCGTGTTTCCAGATGTGCAGCGGATCTTTCTCCTGGGCGGTGCCATTCTGGGAGAACCGTTCTGCTCCCGCTCTGGGTCAGCGTCTGCGGTTCCTCACGGGGAGAATACAGACACTGCCACAGGAGCTCAAGTCCTGGATCCCTGGTGAGTGGAGAGGCCGCTGTGTGCCTGGTGTCCAGGCAGAGGGTGGCGGCAGTTGTGATAATGGTGATGGTGAATTTTCAGGAGTGCTTTTACCCTCCAAAATTCTGTTTGTGACCCTTGTACATTCCACGCTCAGGGAAGAACAGAAACACCATTCATGGAGAGTGTTGGTGGACATGTCATGGTGTAAGGGACATATGGGCGAGCCCACAGTCGGTCAGGACAGAGACGGAAGTGAGGCCCTGACTAGTGCCACCTGGTGTCTGCTGCTTGCCTGACCTCAGGGGCTTCTCTGTGAGCTCATCATCGTACTGGGCCCTGAATTCTCACT
The DNA here is from genome assembly GCF_000260355.1 of Condylura cristata. Classification (NCBI taxonomy): domain Eukaryota; kingdom Metazoa; phylum Chordata; class Mammalia; order Eulipotyphla; family Talpidae; genus Condylura; species Condylura cristata. The sequence continues at coordinate 9,363,099 of NW_004567115.1, read as the reverse complement.
GTGAACTCCAAGTGAGTGTGTTCCTGCCCCAGGTGGAAGCAATTTACAAGGGAGAAGGAATAGACCCATCCTTGTCTGGGTGGTCATGGACAAGTTATTTCAAATTAAGTCTAACCTTGCAATGGGGAGAATGCCTTCTGCTACATTGGATGATTGTGAGAGAATATATGTAAAATGCTCCTGGCACATAAAAGTACTTAGCAAATACTTTTTACTGTTTATGATCTCTCTCTTTCATTTGACTGTGCCAGCCCCGTTCCCCAGCCTCTTAAACAGTGCATGGCATGCTCATTGATTGGTTAAAAAAAAAAAAAATGAAGGTGCTCAATGAATGTACAAAATATCATCATCCTGATTCTAAAAAGGGACATATGGGCAAGATCAGACCTGACAGTACTTGTTCTAGGTATTTTCATGGAAAAATGTTTATGTCATGGTTCAGGAATGATTTGTGGATACCAGATTAGATATCTTTCAATTTCCTTAATTTTACTTTCCTCCAAGACATCCAAAAACTGTCAGTGTATTATCATTGGACTTCCTTGGTGTCCATCAATACTGCCTAACCAATTAGCATGCTTCAACCATGGGGTTTGGAATTTAGTGAATATTTCTTCAGAGGCTGGGCCAAGTAAAAGAAGGATATCATTGGGAAAAGAAAACCCAGGCATTTGGATACAGGGAACTATATGCAAGGTGGGCATTGTTGAATGGGACCTAAGTTAATGGTAATTTTTCAAGTAATGATTACTGGTAAGTTTATGCAGTTGTGTTACCATCTCTACAATCCAGTTTTAGAACATTTGCATCACCTCAAAACAGTTCCTTGCATTTAATCCCTGCTCAAACCCCCAGACCTAGACACTTGCTGATTACTGCTTTTTCTGTAAATTGCTTCCTTACTAGATATTTTATGTAAGTGAATCATAGAATATGTGCTCTTTTGCGTATGGCTTCCTTCAACTGAGCATACTGTTTTTGGGGTTTACTCCTGTTGTAGCAGTTACCCATGTTGTATCTATGTTGTAGCATGTTGTATCAGTATTTCATACTTTCCCTTGCTCAATAGTATCTGTTGTATGGATATATGACATTTTATCCATTCAGGAGGTGCTGGACACACCTTAGATTTTTCTGTGTGGGTGTTGTGTACTGAAACCCTCTGAACATACTAGTTCGGGAACATTTTGGTGGGTTCCTTGGGAAAGATCTTATCGTTTGAGAATAAAAATAGTTTTTCTTCTCACTTTCCAATTGGATTCCTTTAATTTACCCTTTTTTTTTTCTATCTTTATTGCTAGGGCTTCCAGTAAAATGAATTTAAGTGGCCATCAGTGATATCCTTGCCTTGTTTCTGATTGTAATGAGGCAAGTACCAATCTCCTTTCACCATTAAGCATCATGTAAGCTATGAATTTTTCTTAGATGCCTTTTATTAGGTTGATAAATATGCCTTCTTGTCTTAGGTTATTGAGAGTTAGTACAATGAATGGGTTAGATTTTTGTCAGGTGCTTTTTTCTGTATTATTGACTATATCACCTTGTTTTAAAATTTTATTAATATACTGTATTATTACATTAATTAGTTTTTAGATCTTAAAAGATTTATTCATTTTTGTGTAGAAGAACTGGGGTATAGGCCAGAGGAGCGAGGGGTGGGGGTGGGGTGAGAAGATTCACTAGAGATAGGGTGGGGAGTAAAACAGGCAGATTGACTGTAATACATTGCTAAAGGGAGCAGTGTGTGCGACAGGAGAGGTCTGCTGTGCCATATGTGGGTTAGCTCCCTGGCCAGATCAAACTCAGGCCCTAGCTGTGGTGGCACTTAAGCTACTTAAGTTCAGAGGGTTTTAGTACACAACATCCATACAGAAGCTATGAGACTTAATCCCTAGGCCACTAGGGAGGCCCCAGTTTTTTGATTTTTAAAACAACCTATATTCCTTGGATAAAGGCCACTTGCTATTCTGTGTAAAGCATTTTTATTTGCTGTTTTATTTGGTTTTCTAATATTTTTGTTAAGGATTTTTGCACTTGTGTTCATGAGAAATATTGGCCATTAGCTTTCTTGTGTAATGATGTCTTCATTTGGTTTAAATATTAGGGTAATACTGGCTTCATGCCAAAAGTTGGGATGTTTTATCCTCTTCTATTTTATGAAACTTTGTGAATAATTGGTATAATGTCCTCTTTAAGTATCAATAGAAATCACTGGTGGGCTCTCTAGACATGGTCTTTTTGGTGGGTAGATTTTGATAATTTAATTTTTAAAAACTCATTGTAGGTCTGTTAGGAATACTGCTTTTTCTTAAGTCAGTTTAGCAAATTGTATCTTTCTAGGAATTTATCCACTTCATCTAAGTCATCTTACTTCTTGGCACAAATTTGTTCATAATGTTTTTAAATAACCCTTTTCATTTGTTTTTGTTCTGTTTAAAATATTTTCCAGTGTCCTTTTTGGTTTCTTCTTTGACCCATGTATTATTTATAAGTATGTTGCTTAATTTGTAAGAATTTGGAAAAATTTCAGAGTTCATTCTTTTGTTGATTTATAGTTTAATGCTGTTGCATTCAGAAAATATTCTTTTTAAGATTTCAGTCTTTTTTTTTTTTTTAAAGATTTTGTAATTTATGCATACAGAACTGGGGTACAGGCCAGAGGTGCAGAGGCAGTGAGAGGATTCCCCAGAGACAGAATGGGGAGCAGGACAGGCAGATTAATGAAGTACACGCTGAGGGGAGCAGCGGGTGACACAGGAGAGGTCTGCCACGCCATGTGGGTCACCTCCCTGGCTGGGGATTGAACTCACACTAAAGCAGCTGCTGCTAGCTTGCAGTGCCACCGGGCAGGGCGAGATTTCAGTCTTTTAAAGAGTTATTGAAGCTTATTTCATGCTAACATATGGTCTCTCCTGGAGAATGTTTTGTTTCATGTGTGCTCTAAAAGGATGTATATATTGCCATCACTGGATGTGGTGTTTGGTATCTGTCAGATTGACTTGGTTGTTAGTGGTTAAATATTCTCTAGTTTTGATGACTTTCTAAGTGCTTGTTCTGTCAGTTATTGAGAGTGCTTATCGAACTGTCTTGTTTCTCAACTTAATTCTGTCACATGTATTTTAAGACTCTGTTGCTAGGTGAATGTACACTTATATTTGTTATATAGTTATAATTTATTAACCTTTTTATCATTATGAATCTCTCTTATAATAATAGTTCTCATCTTAAAGTTTATTACTCTCCAATATTAATACAACTACTTCAGCTCTATATGATTACTGTTTGTATGATGTATCTCTTACCATGTCAACCTATTTGTTTGAGTATATTTCTTGTAGATATCACATAGTTGGATGTTGCTTTTTTTTTTTAATAAAGATTTATTTATTTATGCATAAAAGAGCTGGGGTACAGGCCAGAGGTGTAAGGGGGTGAGAGGATTCACCAGAGATAGAGTGAGTAACAGAACAGGCAGAACTAGTGAGATATACTGCTGAGGGGAGCAGCAGGCAGTCCAGGAAAGGTCTGCCATGCCATGTGGGACACCTTCTTGATTGAGGATCAAACTCATGCTGCAGTGGCTGCCCATAGCTTCATAGTGCTATGCTTTAACCTGTTATGCCACCAGGGAGGGCCCCTTTGGATGTTGTATCTTTAAAAAACTAGTCTAGTAATTTCTTTTGATTGGCCTTTCATAATTTGTGGTGAAAGGCTGAATTTACACTTACCATTTTGGCATTTGTTTTCTTTTTTATTATGTATGTGTATATGTATTTTTTACATCATTCTTCGTTTTAGACATTTTTTATCTTGGTTGCAATCCCCATGGACTTCTCAACTCTGATTGACCCATGTGCCATCACCATAGTCCCATGTGTCCTATTCCCCTCTCCACCCCTGTAGAATGTTTCTGGTTTATAGTTATTTGTTGATTTTTGTTTTTTAATTGCTTTTTTCCCCCTGATCCCTTACACTCCTGCTATGAGTGAAACTATCCAGTATTTTTCTTTTTCTTTTTGGCTTATTTCACTAAACATGGTCCCTTCCAGCAACATCCATGTTGCTGCAAATGGCATGAGTTTATCTTTTTTTAATTGGTGAGTAATATTCCAGTGTATAATATTCCAGTGTATATGTACCACATCTTCTTGATCCAGTTATCTACTTTTGGGCATTTGGGTTGACTCCCCATCTTCCCTATTATAAATAGTGCAGCAATAAACATAGGGGTGTAGGTGTCCTTTTGCATTTGTGTCCTTTGGGTAGATTTGGTATTTGTTTTCCATATATTCTTGTCATATCTGTTCCTGTGCTGCTCCTTGACTTCTTTTGAGCTAAATAAGTATTTTTTCTATGTATCATTTTAACTTCTTTGTTGACTTTTAAGTCACATTGGAATTAAATCACAATTATCCTTGGAATTACTTTCTTTGTGATTAGAATGTAGGCATCATAATATGTACTATAACATCATAATTTATTTAAAATTGCTACACAGCTTAATTCCAACTAACTATATCTATATTTGTGTGTGTGTATTCCAGTATAGCTCCATACACATTGTTTTGTACTCTCACCTATATTATAATAATATATATTTTATGAATCAAAAATACAATTTAAAATCATTGCATTATATAGGTTTATGTCTGTTAAAGAAGTTAAGAAAACAATACATTGTACATTTTTGCCACACTGGTTATGGATGGATAATGCCTCACAACTGATTGCTATTTCCTTTGAAAACACCTGCAAACCCAGTGAAAACTCTTCTGAGACCACATCTCAGTAACCAGTCTTCACTATGGTGTGGGAAAATTGGTAAAAGAACATTGAGGTGCAATTTCAAAGCCAGTGGGTGGCATTGATTGTCAACTTGATGGTGAAATATGGAGCTTTGTAGACTCTACTGCCTGAGTGTGAAGGGAACTGAAGAGACAAATGGTCAGAATTGTAAATTTTGACACTTATAAGCTACTGGAGTTTTTGGTAGATAAGTTGCTGGGCCTGGTAGTTGAATGGTGGCACTTTTGAGGAGGGCATATTTAGAGAAGCCACCATCATATTACAGTTTTGGCTTGGGCCTCAGTCTCTGTTCACGGGATGGTGTCTCAGATAGGACAGACAGCATTTGACCAAATGTCAGCCTATAAATAATCCTTTTGCACTCTGTCCCTGTTGTTGCAAATGGCAAGATTTCATCCTTGTTTTTTTTATAGGTGAGTAGTATTCCACTGTGTGTACATACCAGGTCTTTTTTTATCCACCAACTATCATTGAATATTTAGGTTGTTTCCATAATTTGACTATTCTAAATGGTGCTGTAATCAACACAGGAAAGCATATATCTTAAGTTAGTGTTTTACACTCTCGATAAATAGATACCTAAGAGTGGAATTGAAGTGCCATATGATAGATAGATCTATTTTTAATATTTAGAGAAAAATCCCTACTGTTTTTCCATAAGGGCTTGGGAGTCTCCACTCCTACTAACTGTGTAAGTGTTCCTTTTTTTTTTTTTTTAAATCACACTCACTAATTCTTGTTTCTGGGTTTTTTAATATGGTGTGAGGAGGTAACTCATAGTGGCTTTGAGTTTTCATTTCTCTGATGATAAGTGTTGATGAACAATTTTTACGTGCCGGTTAGCTATCTGTATATTTTCTTTGTAGAAGTGTCTATTTAACTCTTCTGCCCATTTTTGATTGTACTATTTGTTTTATTTTTCTTGAGTTGTATGAGTTCTTTGTATATTTTTTGAGTATTAGCCTCTTGGTAGACCTATAATGTGCAAATATTTCTCCCCATTCAGGAGGTTTTTCTTTTTTCTTTTTTTTTTTTTTACTGGTAGTTTCATTGTGCATTGTGAAAGCTTCTTTCATGAACTTTTTAGTTTGATGTAGTTCTATTTGTTTATTTTTGATTTTGTTTCCCTTTTTGTCAGAGTTGAGTCTTCAAAAATACCTTTTGACATATTGTGAAGTGTTTTGTTTTTGTTCTTGTGTGTATATTTTTTGGTTTAAATCTTATAGTTAAGTTTTTAAATGATTTTGAATTAATTTTTGTTGATGGTGTGAGGAGTGGTCTAGTTTCATTCTTTTGCATATGGCTGTTTGGTTTTCCTAATACCATTTGTTGAAGAGATTTACCTTTCTCCAGTGTATACTATTGTCTCCTTTGTTGTAAATTAACTGTCCATGGTAGTGTAGGTTTAGTTCTGGGGCCTTACTTATAGGCCATAAATTTGTGTCTGTCTGCATTCTAACACCATATTGTTTTGATTACTCTGATTTTGTCAGATAGTTTGAAGTCTGGGTGTTTGATACCTCCATTCTTCTTTTATTTGTCAGAATTGCTTTGACTATTTGGTTTCTTATACATTTCAGTAATGTTTGCTTTATTTCTATGAAGACTTCTATTGAAACTTTGATAAGGATTGCATGGAATCTTTATATTGCTTTCTGTTAGATGGCCATTTTAGCAATGAATGTTGCTAAATGTTCATTCTTCCAGTTCATGAACAGGCAGTATATTTTTCCTTTTTTGTGTCTTCTATTTCTTTTTAATAACATCTTTTAATTTTTCTTGTACAGGTTTTTCACTTCCTTTGTTAGATTTATTTGTAGGGTTTTTTTTTTAAAATTGATTGTAAATTGAGTTGTTTCCTTGACTTCTTTCTCTTTTCTCAGCATATTAAAAAAATAGCCATTTATTGGATTGTTGGATAAGTCATGACTCATTTTTGCTTGAAAAACAGAAAAAATACATCACAGTTTTTCCCAACAACCCAATATTATTTTAAAAATTAAGTACCTTTACTTTATAACCTTGACACTTTTTTGAGAGTATAGTTTTTCTTTCCTTAGTGAGTTACTGTAGCTCTCCCACCATCAAAATACCCATACTCCTCAACCATTGTCCATTGTGTTCTCCTTTCCCTATCTTCACCCCCCCCCCTTTCCTTTCCTGGGTGTCTCAGATCTATGGTCAGATTCAAGGGTTTGTTTCAAAGTTTGTGTCTAACACTTCATTTGGTTTCTTAGTGGGGTGTCGTATATTGACTTTGTAGCTTGCCACTTACACACACATACACAAGTTAATGTTTCCAATATTTTTTCAGTGGGGTCTTTAGTAGGGTTTTCTATGTATATTACCATGTTTTATTTTATTTTATTTTATTTTTTTTGCAAATAGTGACACTGTTTGCAAATAGTGATAGTTCTTTCCTAATCTGTATTTCTTTATATCTTTCTTTGTCTAGTTGCTCTAGCTGGGTCTTTCAATAGTATGCTGAATAGTAGTGGCAAAAGTGGAATCCTTGTTTTGGACCTGATCTTAGAGGAAAACTTAACAGTTTTCACCATTGGAATATAAAGTTAGTTATTATATGTGGTCTTGATTATCTTGAGAAATATTCCTTTGTCCTCACTTTATGAGGGTTTTTTTTTCATAAGTGGATATTAACTCTTAATACCTTCTCTGAATTTATTCATAAAATCATATGATGTCTACTTGTATTTTCTTGATGTAATGAATCACATTGATTGATTTACAGATGTTGAATCATCTTTGTAACCCTAGAATAAATCCTTCATGGTCATGATGTATGATTCTTCTAATATATTGTTGAGTTTGGTTTGGCTAATATTTTTTGATGATTTTTGTTTTGGTGTTCATTAGGGATACTGACTTGTAGTCTGCTTTTGGTATTAGAGTAGTGCTGGCCTCATAAAATATCTGGAAACATTCTCTCTTCCTCAGTTTTTGAAGAATAGGTATTATTTTATCTTTGAAGGTTTGGTATAATCCACTAGCGAAAATGTCTGATCTTGGTATTTTTCTTTCATGGAAAACTTTTGATTACTATTCAGTTTTTTTGTTTGTAATTAGTCTGTTCAGGCTTTCTATTTCTTCCTGATTCAGTCTTTGAAGGCGAAAAATTTAATATTTTATAATTGCAAAAAACAAATTTGCTCAACCTTTGCCTCTGAGGAAGACATTATTTTTATTGTCCTGGACAGCAATCAAACTTGCCCTGTGTTCTTGGAGAGAGATACTATCTCTGTCTTCTAAGGCTGTTCTCTATTCAAACATCCTTGAAAGGAGAGTCTGGAAAACAGCTGACAGTGCTTCTATTTTACAAGACTTGCAGAAACATGAGAGAGTCATAGAGAATTCTCTCCCAACACTCCTCTGCTCCAGGAATCTACCACTTCTGAGGTTTGAGTATCCTTGGAGTTCTGTCTCATTTTTATGTACCAAGTCCTTTTGAACTTGAGTTTGGACTTTGATTTTCTTTTTCAAATAAAATCTTCCCTGTGTTGCATCTTTTAGAGATTCTTGAAATTTCTGATTTATAGGCAACACTAATTTTTCACTGCTTTGGAATTGGGAATTGTGACTCATAAGACCATAGGTAGTGACAATAATGTGCACTCAGGGGAGGGTGATGTCAGATATCCTTCCTTTTCCAATTGGTCAGCTAGTCATGTTAATTGTTGCTTCAGACCTTCTCTTAAATCCATTCACTTCTGTCTCTAATGCCATTAATTTATTAATACCCTCATCTTTTTTTTAACAATATCTTATAATTTTTCTTGTACAGGTTTTTCACTTCCTTTGTTAGATTTACTTGCAGGTTTTTTTTTTTTTTAAAAATCTGATTGTAATTGGGATTATTTCCTTGATTTCTAAAGGATTAATCCTCTAGGTTGTCAGCTCAATGAACATAGGAATTTGTGTTGGTTTTGTTCACTGCTTTCTCACTACTTAGAAGTGCCTGGAGATTTATTTATTGAATGAATATTTACTTTTTAATAATTTCATTGAGATATAATTTAAATGTCATAAAGTTTACCCTTTTTAAGTAATTCAGAGATTTTTAGTATATTTATAACACCATGCACTGATTATCCCTGAATGTTCATTCATTTTCTTTGCCAACAAAGACCCCAATCCAATTAGCAGTGACTCACCATTTTCTCCTCTTCTGAGCCTCTGACAGTTGCTAACATAGCGTATTCCTCTGTGGATTTGCCTGTTTAGCATTCATATAAATGTGGTCTTTAGTGGATGGCTTCTTTCAGCTAGCATAATATTTTCAACATTAATTCATGTATAGCATATGCTAATATTTCATTCTTTTTTATTGCTGAGTAATATGCTACTGTTTGGTTATGCCAGTCATCTATTGATACATATTTGGATTGTTTCCACTTTTTGGATATTATGAATGATGCTGTATTTTTACATTAATGTGCTTTTTTTTTTCTGTGTGGAACTATGTTTTCAACTTTCTTGGATAGAACAGAGTACATCTCCTGTATTACATGATAACAATTGAGAACCTATCAAACTATTTTTCAAAGTGGTTGTACCATTAAACCTTCCCACCAGCAATGTATGAGAGTCCATTGGATCCATATCCTTACCAATACTTGTTATCATCCATCTGCTTTTGGATATACCCATCTTTGTGAGCCTGAAATAGGGTCTTACTGTGATTTTGATTTGTATTACCCTAGTGACTAATGATGTCAGCATCTTTTCATGTACTTATTAGTAATTTGTATATCTACTTTAGAGCATTGTCTATTCAATTTCTTTGCCTTGTTTTAAAATTTATTTTAACAACTTTTAGTTGGGTTATTTTATCTGTTTTGCTATGAGTTAATTTTGTTCTTTTTAGATACCCAAGGAAAGTCTCTTATCAGATATATGATTTAGAAAAATTTTTCTTTTATTTGTCTTTGCATTTTCTTCTTGTCATTGAAGCACAAAAGTATTTTTTAATATATTATATATGTGTATATATATATATTTTACATCATTCTTCATTTTGTATATTTTTTAATCTCAGTTGTAATCCCCATGGATTACAACACCTGCAAATAAATCTAACAAAGGAAGTGAAAAAGGACTTCCCACCACCACTTCACCCATGTGCCATCACCATAGTCCCATGGGCTCTTCTCACCCCAGTTTTGACCTTGTTCCCCTTTTCTTCCCCATTGAATGTCTCTGGTTTATAATTGTTAGTTGATGTTCTTTTTTACTTTATTATTACAGTTTTATATATATATATATTTTTTTTTCTCCCTCATCCCTTACACTCCTGCTATGAGTGAAACCACTTGATATTTTTCTTTTTCTTTCTAGCTTATTTCACTAAGCATGATCTCTTCCAGTTCCATCTATGTTGCCACAAATGGCATGAGTTTATCTTGTTTTGATTGTTGAATAATATTCCATTGTGTCTGTGTGTATATCTATATCTATATAGATATATAGATACCCCCCCCATATATATATATACACACACACACACACATATACACACACATATATACACACATATACATACATACACACACACACATATATACAAGTGAGCATTCTAAACACAAAATTGGTCATTCATTTTCTACATTAATTTTTAAGTGGTTTTCAGTGTCTTCCAACTGCTTTCAGGAAAAGCCCAAATACTGTTTCATTGCTACAAACTTCTCAAAGATGTGAACTTATCTGTCATATGTACCAGCTCCTACTTCTAGCCCTAGTTGGATCAAAGACTATTGTTCATTTTCTCTCTCTTCCCCTTTCTCGTCACATATATGAACCTATATATGTGAAAGAGGACACATAAAATCATGAAGGACTCTGTCAGCATTAAAAAATGTCTTCAAAATGTGGTAATAATATAATAGAAATATTACTCAATCTTGAATCCCCCAGTGTGTGTTAATAAAGAATGAGTTTATTTTGAAGGCTAAAGTTGCCTTAGATGGTGTTCTGAGTAACTTCTTATCAACTTAAATGCCTTTTCCTGTGCAGTGTGCAGTTACTTTCAGGGTGAACACTTCTGAACTCCCTGGGAGAGCTGAAGGCTTCTCTGGTTTCAGTGTAATTCAATTTAAGCAACGCTGTCATACCATCTGCAGCCTGAAGCTGTTTCCCACCCAGATATCTCAGTTCAGGGTAGACATGGAGGAGGCAGAGAGAGTGATTATACAGCATTCATTCCCAGTTGTTTTCCTTCAGAGGTGAAGGGATGAGAGGAGGGGATGTAGAGCATTTACTGTATGCCTCATAAGGTGCTGGCTGCTCTCTTTATATTACAGCACTCAATCAACTGGGTGACTATACTCTACATTGAGTAGTTTGGACTAACTCAGGTTAGAAAGATGAACATGATTCAGTGAGTGTTCCTTGATGGGGAGTGGTACAAAGTCTGAACATGGGATAACTGGTGTTTGAAGGACTGAGAGAAAGTTTTCATGGGGCATGGAAAAGAGACTACAAGATGAGTGGGCAGAGGTGTGGGATAACTGCTGTCAGCCAAGGAAGGGAGATTGGATTTGGTTTCAGAGTATGTGGAAAACTTCTGTAGGGCTTCATGCAGAGGGTGTGTGATCAGAAAGATCTGCCTGACTTTACATGAAACTTGCATTGGAAAGAACTGGCACAGTAGTCATAGGAGAGAAATCAGTGACCAGGACTGGTTAATGAACAGGTAGAGGATCTGAGAAAAAAAAAAACAAACCAGTAGGTGGAACATCATGATGTGCTATTGGTTGGATGAAGGGTTGAGAGATAGGCAGGAATGGAGGAGGAAGAAGTGGCTCAGGTGGGTGGAAGAGCAGATTTCCTAGCTCCTGATTCCTGACTTTCCCTAACTTAAAAAAAAAAATCCTATCTCTCTCCCCAACCCTTGCTCTCTGGCCTCCAGCTGCATGAATTTCCCCTTCCTTCCCATTCAGCTGTGGTGGTCAGTTATCACCAAAGCTTCAACTTCAGGAAGTCCAGGTCCCACAGCTCGAGATCTGGCTTGGCCAAACATAGCAACCTCCTTTCCATTTAATTTAGCTGAGGAATTTGTGTAGTTTTGTTAAAGGAAGTTTAGATCATGAAACTAAGGAGAATGGACGATAAGTTACCTTTCCAACATCAATGTGAAAGTTCTTAAATAGATCTTCTGGTCTTCATTATATTGAGGTAGGATCTTTCTATTCCCATCTTGTTTAGAGTTCTTATGATTAAACAAGTTTTTATGACAAATGGGTGCTGACTCATACCAAATGACAACTTTGAATCTGTTGATATAGTATTTAACCTTTGTTGATATGATTTATCACTTAGTTCATTAACACATATTAAAACATCCTTGCATCCCTCCCTGGGATAAATCCTACTTGATCATAATGTATAATCCCTATGATATACTGTTAAATTTATTAGCTAGTATTTTCTTGAAGATTTTTGCATTGATGTTTAGAAGATATATTGGTGTATAGATTTCTTTCCTTCTGTCTTTATCGGGTTTTGGTACTAAGGTGATGTTGGCATTGAAAGTATTTTAGGGAACATTTCCTCGTGTATCTTTTAAAAACAGTTTGAGCAAGGTGGACATTTTGTCTTTTGGGAAAAATTTCTTTATAGCTGTTCAGGGTTATGATTGTTCAACTTAACTATTTCTGGCTTAGACTTGGTAGACTATATTGATCTAGAAATTTATTTCTTCAAGGTTATCAAATTCATTTGTATATTATTCATAGTAACACCTTATGACTCTTTGTATTTCCGTGCCATTGGTGGTAATTTCTCCTCTTTTATTTGTGATTCTGTTTATTAATGCTTTTGTTTCTTTTCTGTTAGCTGAGCTAAAAGCTTGATTTTGTTTATCTTCTTGAACCAACTCTTAGTTTCTTTTATTTTTTATTCTATTACTTTTTTATAGCCTTTTTTGAGTTCCATAAGCATTGTCATAACTCACCTTTCGCTTCTTTTCAGTCATGTCCTGCAGTTGGCCTGGATTGAGATTCCTCTGAGTGTTTTTATTTTAACCCAGCTTTTGCGGATGCTTTTTCTGTCTCTTCATTTTTAGTTTCTATGTGTTGTAATAGGGATAGACTGTTGCTTTTGCACCTGTTGAAACAATCAGAGAATTGGTATTTCCAGAGGGTAGTAGGTAGAAAAGGATCTCTCTTACTGGATAAGGGGTTCAGATAAGGGGACCAGAGCTGTGTGGTGGATCCACAGTGATTCCCATCCTCTGGGCCAGCTCGACAGTCTAAGTGTTTCATGTAGTCTTGTGTCAGCTTCCACCTCTACAACTATTTTTTTTTTAAAGATTTATTTATTTGTGCATACAGAACTGGGGTATAGGCCAGCAGTGCAGGGGTGGTGAGAGGATTCACCAGAGACAGAGTGGGGAGCAGAACAGGCCCACTGACGAAGTACACTACTGAGGGGAGCAGCAGGTGGGTCAGGAGAGGTCTGCTGTGCCATGTGGATCACTTCTGTGGCAGGTATCAAACTTGTGCTGAAGTGGCTTTAGCTTCTTAGTGCTGTGCTTTAACTCGCTGCGCCACCAGGGAGGGCCTCTACAACTATTTTTTTTTTTTAAAGATTTATTTATTTGTGCATACAGAACTGGGGTATAGGCCAGAGGCTCAGGGGCGGCGAGAGGCTTCACCAGAGACAGAGTGAGGAGCAGAACAGGCAGATCGACGAAGTACACTGCTGAGGGGAGCAGCGGGCGGGCCAGGAGAGGTCTGCCACACCATATGGTCACCTCCGGGGCAGGCGGGGCAGGCGGGAATTGAACTCATGCGGAAGCGGCTTTAGATTCTCAGTGCTGTGCTTTAACCCGCTGCGCCACTAGGGAGGGCCTCTACAACTATTTTTAAGCACTAAATGCAGTGCTGGGCACCAACTATAGTTGATACAGGGTCATAGGCTGAGAAGTATTTGCTTTTCTCTTCCAGCACAAAATCTTGGTGTGGGGTTTTGCTCCTTTTGTTACGAGGTACTTAAACTTTGGTTTAAGTTTAAACTTTGTGTAAATTTTCTTGATGTAAGCCCTTGGGGGGACAGATGTTTTCAATATCCCAGATTTGGTTATATGTAGTAGGGTCCTTTATGAGGAAACACAGGTGATCTAATCTGTGCCTCCCCTGTCCCATCCCTCCCTCCCTCTTTCCACCCTCTTCAGCTCCAGTTGTTCTATATCCAGAAATTCTTACTCAGTCAGCAATCCTTGCATAGCATTACAGCCCCCACAGTCTAGTTTTTCCAGATATCATTTACTGAACATATAGTTCTTTCCCTAGTGTACAATCTTGTTTTTTATCATCAAATTTAATTGATCATATATGTGTGGGTTTATTTCTGGGTGCTCTGTTCTGTTGCATTGATCGATGTTTCTGTCTTTATGCTAGTACGACATTGTCTTGGTTACTATAGTTGTAATGTGGTTTGAAATCAGGGAACATGATGCTTCCAGTTTTGCTTTTCTTAAGATTGACTGGACTATTTGGGATCTTCTGTGGTTTCATAGAAATTTTAGAATTATTTATTCTATTTCTGTGAAAATGTAATTGGAGTTTAAAAAAAATTAAAAAAGATTTATTTATGCATACAGAACTGGGATACAGGCCAGAGGTGCAGGGGTGGTGAGAGGATTCACCAGAGACAGAGTGGGGAGCAGAATAGGGAGATCGATGAAGTGCACTGCTGAAGGGAGCAGTGGGTGGGTCAGGAGAGGTATACCATGCCATGTGGATCACTTCTGGGATGGGTATCAAATTCATGCTGAAGTGGCTTTAGTTTCTTAATGCTGTGCTTTAACCAACTGTTCCACCAGGGAGGGCCCTGTAATAGGAAGTTTGATAGGCATTGCATTGAATGCGTAGTTTTTTTTGGGTAGTATGGATATTTTAAAATAATACTGATTCTTCTAATCCATGAACATGAAATACCTTTTCATTTATTTTCGTTTATTTATCTTTCAGTTTCTCCCATTAATGGCTTAACGGTTTTCAGTGCTTTACCTCCTTGGTTAAATTTCTTCTAGGTATTTTAGTCTTTTGATACAATTTTGTGGAATCTTTAGTGCTTTCTATATTTAATGTATCATCTGCAGGAAGTAAGAGTTTTACTTTTTCCTTTCCAGTCTGAATGCCTTTTATTTCTTTTTCTTGCCCAGTTGCTTTGGCTAGGACTTCTATGATTTGTTGAATAAAATTGGCCAGAGTTGGCATCATTGTCTTCTTCCTGATCTTAAAGGAAAAGTGTTCAGCTTTTTACTGTTGAGTACAATGTTAGTGTTTATATGGGGTTTTTATTATGTTGAGGTTTGTTACCTCTATACCTACTTTATTGAGAATTTTTCTCATGAATGGATATTGTATTTTCTCAGATCATTTTTGCATTGATTGGCATTATTTTTGATTGATTTGCAGAGAGTGAACCAATCTTTCATTGGCTCTATGCAGCAAACCCCACTTTTTCATAATGTGTAATCCTTTTATTTATTTATTTTTTTGCTTAGAAGACCTGGGTGTAGGCCAGAGGTACTATGGGTAAAAGGATTCACCAGAGACAGTGTGGGGAGCAGAACAGGTGGATTTACTGCTAAGGGGAGCAACAGGCAAGACAGAGAGGTCTGCTGTACCATGTGGGTCACCTCCCTGCCTGGGGATCAAACTCAGACAGCAGTGGTGACAGCGCTGATACTTAACCTCAAGGCTACTGTAGGCCACCATGGGGACCCAATGTGTGATCCTTTTAATGTACGGTAAGTTCTCATTTAACATTGTTGATAGGTTCATGAAAAGTGTGATTTTAAGCAAAATGACATGTAACAAAACCAATTTTATCATAGGTTAATTGATATAAACAGGAGTTAATTTCCTAAGGTGTTTCTTGTCATCAAAGTCTTGATTTCACCAAAAAATCACCTAACTTCTAAACCCAACATACTTCTAATACTAAACAATAATTAATTAATTCATTAATTCATTAATTTTCCAACCTGCTTATTCTAGTTCAGAGTCTCGGGTGGCCAACATCTGTCCTAGTGACTGAGGGCACAAAGAAGGAACCAATCCTGGGCAGTCACCCTTCATCACAGGGAATGCTTATAAATACTAGTCCTCGTACTCAATCAGGGACAATATAGACACATCAGGTAACCTAAAATGTATGTTTTGGGAGATGGGAGGAATGCTTAGTAACTCAAGAAAACCCATACAGACACTGGGTGCATGTGCAGACTCCACATGGATAGTCGCCCTCTCTGCAGTTGTTTGATCTTATATAACAAAGCAGCATTGAATGAAGTAACATTATTCAAGGATCCGTTGTATTGTTGCATTAGGTCTGCTGAGATTTTGTTGAGGATTTTTGCATCTATGTTTGCCAGGGATATTGACCTGAGACCAGCTTGTGGCCAGCTTTTCTGGGTTTGGTAGCAGGTTGATGCTATGCTCATCGAATGAGTTGGAAGTGTCTTCCACCCTCCTATTTTCTGAAAGAGCTTGAGAAGGATCAGTATTAATTCTTCTTTAAGTATTTGTATTATAACATCTAGTCCTATGTTTTTGTTTGTTGGGAGGCTTTTGATGACTGATTCAATCTCCTTACTAGTTAGTAGTTGTTCTTTTCAGAGTTTATATTTCTTCATGATTCAATCTGGGTAGGTTTTATATTTTCAGGGATTTATCCATTTCTCTAGATTGTCATTTTTTTGGGTGTATAGTTGTTCATAGTAGTCTTTTATGACTGTTTATGGGTCTGTGGTATCAGATGTAATGTCTCACTTCTGAGCGTATTTAAGTCACCTTTGACTTGGTCTTTTAACTGGAACATTTAGTTCATTTACATTCAATGTATTTAAACTGTTTTACTGCACATTTTCTATTTGTTTCAAATGTGGTTACTACTTTTATTTTAAAAAAGATTTATTTTATTTATGCATAGAAGAGCTGGGATGTAACCAGAGGTGCCAGGGGTAAGAGGATTCAGCAAAGACACACTGGGGAACAAAACAGGCAGATTTACTGAAACACACTGCTGAGGGGAGAGTAGGCTAAACAGGAGAGGGCTGCTGTGCCAAGTGGGTCAGCCCTGATGGGGGATCAGACTCAGGCTGAAGCCATGATAGCATGATAGCCTGAAACTTGACCTGTAGGCCACCATGGGGCTCCTAGGTTGCTACTTCCTTGTTTCTTGTCTTCTACTTTTAGATTTGTTTTGTTATTTAATTTCCCCTTCCCTACCCATTTTTGTTTGGAAATAACACTCTCTTTAATTATTCTTTTAATGACTATCCATTTGATTACAGTGTTTAGTTTTATTTTTCTGGTTTCCAGTGCTTGCTGTGGCTGAATTATTAATCACTGCTATGTTTTTCCATTCTCTCTTTGTGTCCTGTGTACCTTTTCTTCATGTCAGTCTGATGGACACAGCATTACTCACCCAAAAGGGTATATCTATGTGTGGCAACTTTTTTTATTTTTTATTTAGACAGTAAGGAGAATTGCATCTTATAAAAGAACAATTTACTATAGAAAATTACTTTTTATTATGAAAGTCCTTTACTCATCTAAGCCATAGGAGAGTTTTCTCTGGTTGATTCTGCTATTATTTTTGTCTCTTCCCAAACACAGAGACTATATCTAGTGAGTATTATCTTCCTTATCAAACATGCCATTTGTGAATATTACTAAGTAAATGACATAAATAACATTTTGTACTGAGTGCTTACTATAGGCAAATCAATCAGTTAGTCAATCAACAAATACTTGTTGGGTTCCTACTTTATATTTCATTCTTTTTTAAGATTTTATTTATTTATACATACAGAACTGGGGTACAGGCCAGAGGATTCACCAGAGACAGAGTAGGAAGCATAACAGGCCGACTGGTGAAGTACACTGCTGAGGGGAGCAATGGGTGGGTCAGGAGAGGTCTGCCTTGCCATGTGGGTCACCTCTGGGGTTGGCAGGGATCGAACTCATGCTGAAGAGGCTTTAGCTTCTTAGTGCTGTTCTTTAATCTGCTGTGCTACCAGGGAGGGCATATTTCATATTCTCTAGGCACTAGGCAGGAAGCTTTTCCTCAGACTGTGCTTAGTTCATTTGTGTATTATCTAATTTTATCCTCACAGCAGCTACTTGAGTAGATAAGATGGTGATCCCTTCTGTGCAGATGAGAAACTGAGGAAATGAGCATTAGGGAAGTTGAGTACATGGTAAACACAGTTCTCCTCCTAAAAGGGATTTTGTTGTATTTTAAAAAACCATGTTTCTTTCCAGTACATACCAGGATCAAATGAAATATTGTCATCTAGTTTGTCAAATCACAATTTAATGTTATGATTTTGTAAATCAAACAATATAGCAATAACAAATATAAACAAGCAATAGCAACAACAAATATAAAAGAAACAAAGACTGGTAACTACCTTTTTCCAAGAGGTACTGATTTTAACCAATTGTTTTTATTTTTATTTAAAAAATTATTTATTTACACATACAGAACTGGGGTGCCGGCCACAGATAGGGGGGGTGATGAGAGGATTCACCAGAGACAGAGTAGGGAGCAGAACAGGCAGATTAAGTGAAACACACAGCTGAGGGGAGCAGCAGGCTGGATCACCTCCCTGGCTGGGGATAGAACTCGTGCCAAAGAGGCTGCTGATAGCTTTTCAGCACTACACTTTAACCTGTTTGCACTACCAACGAGGACACTTAACCAATTGTTTTTAGAACAAGGCATGAAACAAACAAATGAACACTTTAGTGAGGAAATAAAAGTAATTCCCTGATGCCTGAGCTCCATAAACATTCCTTGGGGCTGCAAAGAGAGGCCTCTGGAGGACTGTTTTGTGAGGCTGAGGTTGCTAATAGTACTGGGGCATTTACTGGACATCTGGGACCGAACCAAACCCTACCTGTGTATTCTCACTTAATCCTCAGAACAACTTGATGGAACAGGTTGCTTTTTATTCTAGGGTAAGAATACTAGACCCAAGAGTGTCAATTGCTTGTTCACTTTCCTTTTCCATAATTTATGTGGAAATGGTTTGATTGGGTTTTCCAAATTCTCACCCACCCCTGTACCCACAATTGGCATGGAATTTTCCTCTCTATTGTCACACAAATGGGCATAATGGCAGTGTTTTGTTGCTCTAACCCACTGCCCCAGGAATGGACATGTTAGTGGGCAATCAACCTTCTGTAGTTGCTTGGGTTTGGAACCAGCCAATTATGTGACTACATCACTCGACGTGCACGTAAGCAGAGCCATTTATTACCTGTTGACCTGATCCACATCTAGAACTATCCCATTGTCATAATAGGTTTGGCCTTGGAGATGAATTTTCCTATGGAAATAGCTTGGGACCTCATCTGCCAGGAGTTTCCAAGACTCCCACACTTCTTTTACTCACTGCTGATTTTCTTTGATGTCGTCGTCAGACTAAATTTACTTCTTTGTTCATGCTTTGTACTCCTTGGGGCCACAGAGAAAGTAATAGCCATATGGCATGGGACCTAGAGCTGGGCAGGAGTTAATGATATCAGTATTCGAACCTGATCCTGTGTCCTAAAGATCCTGTAGGTTTGGCCTCATACTTGAGATGTAAGTAGCTCGCTGGATCTCTTCTGGCCCCTGTCCCTGGAGTCTGCATTATCTGGCACTCTGCTCTAAGCCCAGGCTTTTCATAGTTTCTGCTTTGGAGTTTGCATATGACTGTAAAAGCCCCTCTGGCTCTGACCCTGCCTCATGATCTTCCCTAACCTAACTCACTTGCTTCCGAAGCTCCAATTCTCTTAAGACTTTTCATGGCTAGGACTGGATTGCTGGTGTCATGTGGCTTGCACTTTCGTGGCCTAGGTAGCAGAGTGTCTGCACTGTGAAGGTTTTGATGCAAGAAGCCTGATGTGGACAGGCACAGTGATTGAAATGTCTAATCCACTGACAGCCCAGCATGTGGATTTAGAGACCTAAGTCCACTTGACTATCCTTCCTCAGCAAGCCAAGCTCTGTGGAAGAGGATCTTTGGTTCTTCAGTGCTCAAAACATGGTCTGGCAGTGGATGACTAGTGGCTGAGAAACACTGCAAAAATGTTGATTGCTGCTGGGCCACAGTCTTTCCAACTGGCTTCCTGAAGACACAATTGCTGCATGGCAAAGATTCTGTCTTTGACTGTGTCCACCTGACAATAACCTGTCAGAGGCCCATCTTTGATCTTCATGGACTGGACCTGCAAGTTTTAGATGGAGCCAAGTGGCAGCTGTTATTTAGGGAAATCTCACTGCTCCTGTACTGCGCCAGCTCTCAACTTGCACAGCATGGAAACACGTCCCAGCTCCTCCTGGGCTGCATGGTTGCACAGAGAAGGCAAACAGTGGCACCACCATGGGGCTCAGCCCCAAGTAAGGGGTCCTCATAGGATAGCAGGCATGGTGGAGGGTTGGTGGAAGTCAGCTGCCTTCCTCACTGACACTCCAGAAAGCCTCACCAAAGCACTGCTAATTTCTGCCCGCCACCTGCAGGGAGAGGAAGGGAGTGTCTGTTTTGCAAATGAATGCTGCTTCCCAGACAATTTTTTCCTGTCCTCCTATTCTCCCAGCCTCCAACCAAAATGTACAGTTTTCTGGGAGGCCTTCCCAAGCACTTGCACCTGCTCCTGGGCAGTTGTTTGGCCAGAGAATCCCCATAAGTGAACTGAGATGGAACCGGCCATCTCCTCTTTGGAGCCAGAGGAAGAAGATCTGAAGCAACAGGTCCCCTCATGGGGCTATGGATTTATTATTGTGCCCTCCTAGGGGATTTGGATGGAGAGGGTTGGCATGGTTTAGTGGAAATGATCACAGCCACCAAGGTTTACACCTGCGTTCTGCCTGACTGGAGCACATCTCTCTTGGAGCATATCAGGGCCTACCTTCCTTGTTTCAAATTTTGTCCTGAGGGTGCAGAGGTGTTTTAAGTCCCATAAGACTCCATTCTGAGTGGACTGTGCCGAACTTTCTAGGCTCAGGGGTCTGCACGCAATGCTGGGGAAATGGAGGGCCCCTAAGTCCCTTCACCTGGTCCTTGCTGGACCAGGGCAGGCATGGTCCAGCAAGGGCGTTCCACTAGGAAGATGCAGGAGTGGACCAACCGAGGGCAGATCCTCAGTGTGGGAGCCTTCCTTATGGACCGGGCCCTGCTGGGGTCACAACAGAGTTCAGGAGATCCGGGAAACAAAAGGGGATCCTCATAACATAAAGCCAGACCAATGTGCAAAATATACATCATCAACACACACCTGTTGAGCGCCACGTGTGTGCAGTGGGGGAGGATCTGTTACACGTGGGAAGCTATGAATTGCATCAGGTAGCTGGGGTGGAATGGATAAGGCTAGTGGAGTTCTCCTCAGAAGCTAGTTTCCATGGGGCACTTGCAAGAGGTGATCAGATAGAATGTGCAAGGTCAGCATGGTGCTTACTTTGACCCAAAACTGCTTTCAGGAGAGGGCGTTTGGGCTAGGCCAGCAGCAGTGGAGAGCAGAAGTTGTGAGGGGGGTGAGCAATCTGAGCATAGGAGGCTGAAGCTGGTCATGGTTGTCTGAGCAGAGGAGCAAGGGTGAAGACAGTCTGCAGAAAAATTCCCACATGTTGTGTCTGGCTGTGGGGCGAGGACAGAGCTGAGAGGATGCAGAGAGGATGCAGAGGGCCAGCCCTCAGCTGAGGAGGGGGAGGTGAGGAGGTCGCTTGCAGGAGGGCTGGAGGGTGTCTGGTCCATTTCACCGCCACTCCGCGGCCCCCCAGGCTGGGGAGGCTGTGTTGTAGAGGGGAACCACGTGGGCTGGTTCCAGAGGCACCACCTACTCTTAGTGGTGTCATCTCGGGAGAGGTCCTAACCTTTTTGAGCCAGGTTGTACTGTATCAGCTTCCTCCTGCTGGCCTTGAGATGATAATTAGAGTGGTTGCAGTCTAGTTTACCAAAAGAGGGCAGCTAGAAGGAGCCTCGGATGTTTGGATAAAGATATTACAAGATAGACATGTCTTTATATATTCGTGTGTTTGTAATACCTATAGATATCTCTTTATCATTATTCAACATCAGAAAATATGGTCAATTTGCTATTTGTAACATGGATGAAATGGGAGGACATGTTAAGTAAAATAGGCCATTCACAGAAAGAAAAATACTGATCTCACTTATCTGTAAATTCTATAGAAGTCAAATTTATAGGAGCAGAGATTACAACAATGGCTAGCAGGGTTGGGGAGGCAGAGGAGATAGGGGACAGTTGGTCAGAGGGTACAAAGTGGGATAAATATGTCTGGAGAGCTAAGGAACGTGGTGACTGTACCTAATAGTACCGTGTTGCATATTTGCTGAGGTGCCCTCAACACATGCACAGACAGAGGTAACTGCGTGAGGAGCTGATAGATTCAGCTTGACTACAGTAATCATTTCCCTGTGTCTGTATCAAATAATCATGTTGTACCTCTTAAATAGATTGAATTTTTATTTAAGGTAAAAGGAAGGAGCCATGCCAGGTGAGCCCAGGCGGGGGTTCCCATTTCCCAGGCTGAGGAACTGAGCTTCTGGAAGGGCCTCTCTTCCCCAGTTGCCCAGGGCCTGCTCGGTGTCTCATGGAGCCCCACGTGGTGTGTCTGGCCATGCTGTTGGCAGTGCCTGGTGGCCTTGTGCTGGCTGCTCTCACTCCATATCAGCTGTTGACATACAAATGCCCTGGTAAAGAAAATATTTTCATTCTTTTATAACAGTGTTCTCTGGCCTACTTAATCATATTTTTCTTTGTCTTTAAAAACAAGCTCCTGTGTGGTTTTCTATCATAATGTTGCTTTTCTAAGGACATTCTAGAACTAAGCCTCACTGTTTGGCACTTGAAACCTTTTCATTGTCTCACTGCTTTCTGCCTTCTTTAGGTAGACTTAGGTCAGGCAGGTGCTGAGCTCTTTCTAAGTGCCTACACCACACATTGACAAGATCACTTGTCAATCTCACTTCTACTCTGGGAGAACGGTGTCTCTTAGTTTTGCAGAAGAAGCGTATATTCAGAGAGGTTAAGTATCCTGCCCAAGGTCACACAGTGTTAAGTGGTAAAACCAGAGCTTGAAATGGGATCAAGTCAATTTGATTCCCAAGTCAGGAATTATTCTGCTAATGAATCTGCTCTGCTAGTTTCTTGGTTTTTGTCCCTAGTCTGCTGTGGTGACCTCAAGCAAGTCCCTGAAAGTCTCTGTGTTATTACATCCTCTGGAATGCCCATTGCAAAAATGGGTAGATGAGGATGATAGTAATTATTGACTGAGTTATTTGTAGCTCTTTGGGCAGACATTTTTTGAGGAGCTACTATGTGCTGCAGTCTCCCCTCCCCACCCCCATCCATGGTGTCCTCACTAGGGACCCATTGAGGGGTTCAGCAAGGGTATTCTGGATCTGATTTCAGTGTTGTATACCAGAGTCAAGGAAGAATCCACAGAGGTGTTTGTGAGAAGCCCAAGGATTGCATGTGGATGGGTGGGAAGCTTCTTCACAGAAATGAATAGAAGGAACTTGACCTGAAAGAGGACGTGCTAGGTGCTATTTGCATATGAGCCTGTTTAATCCTCCCAACAGCTTTGAGGAAGGTGCTGTTTCTGCCCCCATTTTACAAATGAGGAATCAGTTGCAGTGACATGAGGGAGAAGAGCCAGAAGGTACAGAGCCTGAGCTTTCTCTGCTGCCCCCCAGCTGCCTATTTGTTCCATGTTAGTGCCTGAGAAATGGGTGACCCTTCTCTGAGTGACCCAGGAAATTCAGCTTCTAGCCCATGACCAATTCATGGAGGGTGGTCACGTCATAGCCTCATGGGGGTGAGGGAAAAAGCACCTTTGGGGTGTGTTCAAGCACCCTGGATTGCTTGACTATCTTGTGCAGCCCAGTTGTGGTCAGCTGTTGCTACAGTCTCCAGTGGGCTTCGGATGCCCAGACAGGGAGAAACATGATTTTGAGAGCTATGCTCTGGAATTCAGGCCTGGGAGCTGAGCCCTAGAGCAGCTCTCCCTCACTTTGGCCTGGGGCAAAGTCTGTACCAGTCTGGCCTTGGTTTCTCCAGCTGTGAAAGTTGGGGTGCCCTGGTGGTGGTGCAGCCCAGTTGCATTGATTTCTCTGGGCTCCAGCTTTTCAGAACTCCTGCCTGCTGCCCTGCATCCCGATATCCCCTCTGGGACCCGAGACCTGGTCTTTTCTCCACCCTCTGTCTGAAGATGGACAGGACCTTGCCTTGTCTACTAGAGACCTTTCTGTGAGGCTGATGCGGAGAGGGGGTGGCAGGGGAGTGTTGGGTGAAGGAGAAGGGGTTGTTACTTGCTATATAAAGTGTCCCTGTCCTCCCCGTTTTTACCTAGGGAGCCCCAGGCCCTGTTTTCTATTTTGGGGTCCTCCCCCTCTGCTAGGTCTTTGGTTTTGACATGGCTTATGACCAGTTCTGGCCTCTATCCTGAGCAAGGAAGAACAGTTGGTGTAAAGTGTGGGAACGCTCCACTATCTTCAGCCCAGTTCCTTTATTCTCAAGGTCCTTTGGTTGTGAAGCAAGGCCTGGGGCCTTGAGTGGTAAGATTAGCATGGGTGGTGGAGGTTCCCTCCTGCCCTCTGTGGTGAAAGCCAAGCATATTTCCCAGTGTCAGAGCTCTTACTGACATGAAAATCCCCCATGCACAGTCTGGCTGGGGCCTGCAAGGAACCTGTGATGCAGGTTTGGCCTCTCATTAGCTGTGTGTCCCTCCGCAGGTTACTTGGACCCCTCTGGCCCCAGCTGCCTTCTCTGTGAGATGGGATAGCAGTGTTTACCGCTTGGTGTTGCTATGAGAATTAATTCGACTGATGTATATAAAGCGGGCCAAAGGGCACGTCCTGGGCAGCACTAGGGAAAGATGAAGTGAATGGTGTGCCCATGTCCACCCTCCTGGCACTCTCTTGCTCACCCAGGCATCTCTCCTTTGCCTAAAACTTCATTCCTCTCCTGTCTCTCTAGATCTGCAGTCTTTTCTTTTTCTTTCTTTCTTATCTTTTTTTTTTTTTTTTTTTTTTTACTTTCTACCAGGTTCTCATCTATAAGCCTTTCTCTTAACTGGCCATCATTCTGGCCCAATTCCCACCGGCATGCAAATAACTGATAATCCACGATCAGTTTGGGGTTTACCTCTTCCAGGGGTCTTTCTACTTGAAAAACATTCGTTTTAGACCCCATTTTCCCCAACTTTAAGTCTGGCACATAGTAGGGCTCAGTAAAAGCTGGATGATTAAGTGGAAGGACCCCAGGAACAGTGTTCTAGTGGTGGTGTTTCAATCGCGTGCTCTCTATTCAGTCTCTCTACCACATTTAATTTGTGTGCAAGATACTAGTGGATGAACAACCACAGTCCTTCCCTAGGGGATGATTAGATGATAAGCAAACACACATCTTTCTGTTTACAAACTGTGATAAATTTTTGGGTGAAATAATATTGCTGATTTATGGTATGTATAATCATAAAGGGAGCCTGGTTAAACTGAGGGGATCCTAATTCTACTTTGGGTGGGATTCAGCAAGATCTTTCAGAAGAGTTAAATGTCAAGGTGAAACAGACTTAGGCCCAGGCAGGGAAGCAGGCCTGGCTTGGGGCCTTGCTAGTCTCGGTGACACTTTCTCCCAGGCCAGAGCTGTGGGCCTTCAGCCGATGGCCTGGGCCCTGCCCACAGAATGTCCATTTCCTGAAATCCTCACAGGAGGGCTGAAAGACTCCTGGGTTAATCGCAAACTCCGAGCAATGCTGACTATCTCTCAGAGATGGTGCAGCAAGACTTCCCAAATCTCCAGACCACACTGTCCACGCTGGCCTGCCCATGACCTGGCCCAGCAGATGTCCCTGATGCTTTAGAGGAAGAACACGTCGTCCTCTGCTCATCCAGGGGCGTTTTAAGCAGTAGTCTGTCTGACATTGCATCCCTGGCTTTGATTGCTGTCCTAGATAATTGTATTCTACCCAGAGATCAGTCCTCCTCATTCAAGACGAAATGGAGATATTGTAGAAGATAGATAATTTCTTGTAAATGTATCTTCTTCACAATCATTTTACTGGTTAGCCAGTGAGGGTAGAGTTCGAGGCTCATTTAGGGTGAGGCTGCCTTTGCACACACTTACCCTCTGCTCACTGGGCACAGGCTGGTGCCACATCATCGCCTCCAGGAGCTCTGCCAGAATCTTTCCTACTCTTGTTTGTGCTGCCTATAGGTTCCTTTATAAAAGAACCACCAGATTTTTCCCTCCTGCCCTGCTCAAGCCTTTGTTAGCCCTTATGTCTGAACAGATAAGCGTGGTATTTAAGGTAAATAAATACTGGGGTCAAATCCTGTTCTGATCTGACTAGCCTCAAAGGTGATAAATTAGAGCAGCCATCTAGTTTATCATCACAACTATAACACTTTTGAGGATGAATTAGTAGGAGTCACAGGAGTAGACTAGGACTGACCCAGGCAGTGGGGATCTGTTCACCTTTCCGTGTATGCACAGAGGCAGCAGTTTTCCAAGAGAGATTTTGTTGGGGGCAGGAAGTAGTTTGGTTCAGTCTAGTTCATGGTCACTGCCTACCCCCTGTGCTGGTCACTGGGGCTCCACTGGGCAAGACTGGGCCCCACCTCCTTCTTCACTCCATGCAGGGGTATTTGGCAACTGCCACCAGCCTGGGAGGGAGTGGTGGCCATGCTGCTTAGAAGACTCCTCCTGGGAACCCGGCCTGGGAGGCAGCATCCAGGTGAACGACCCAAGTGCCTATTTGCACAGAAACAGGAGGAGGTAGGAGAGTGACCAGGACACAAGCTGAGTTAGCGGGCATGCCAGCTGAGAGAGTGACACTTTGGAGAAAGTCCAGAGGCCTGAAGAGCTGGATGACTGCACGGCCCATGGTCAGACAAAGCACTGTGACCTTTCCTGTTTCCAGAGTCAGCTGAAAGTCAGTCAGGCTGGCACCTGCCCGGACTTGGGGACCTCCAAAGCTGCTGGGTCCCCACACTGTAAAGCCTCTGAGGCTCCGTGGGTTTCCAGCCTTGTGGAGTGATTGTCCCAAGGTCAAGGGCAAACAGGGAGCTGGACCTCAATCTGGATTTTTTTTAAAATAATATAACAGTTTATTTTTACATTTTTTTTTTGTAATCTCCATGGGTTTCCCAGCACCGAGTCACCCGTGTTCAATCTGGATTTTAACCTGCTCAGCATCTGGAATCTGTGCCTAATCCCTAAGGCTCACTCTGACCCCTCTGTCCCAAGGCAGGGAAGACTGAGCTGATCTTGGGGGATTTTATCAATGGCAGAAGTTGCTGTCCAAGAATGTAAGGACCAGAAGTGAGGGAGAGGGCAATAGAACAGGCCTAGTATATCAAGCCTACAGGCATTGTGAAAACCTTGGGGCCCAGGGGCAAGAGGTAGGAAAATTTGGTGTGCCTTCAGGCAGCCCTGCTGTCTTTCTCTTTGTGAGGTGCCTTTCAGATCTTATTCAGAGGGTTCTCAGAGACTAGGGCACCTGGGGATAAAGTTGGGGTGGGGTGGGGGGGATGAAACATTGCTTTTTCCTGCTCCTCTGCAAGACAAGTCCTTTGTTCTTTCTTGGTCACCCTGAGCACTGTTTATTCCTCACTGGCTATACTGCCTACCTCATATGCTTTCCCCTTTTCTGCTTGCCCTTCAAGACCCTATTTCTCTGGAAAGCGCGGTGTCTTTTCCTGCCCACTGAGATCTGTTCTTTTTGTACCAGGACTTCTTCCTGTGATGTGTCCCCAAGGGACACATCATTTAGGTTAGCCTTGCAGTTCTCTCAGGCTTCCACATGAAGGTCTAGACTTATCACTGGGCAAGAGCCTGCTCTTCCTCGGCCACTTTCTGGCCACAGCCCGAAGTAGGGAGAAGGGCCCAGGCCCAGGCTTGGGCCCAGACATATCCCAGCATCAGAGGGGCCTCAGGGAGAAACATGGGTGGGGTTCACTCTCAAATGGGACCTCTCAGAGTTGCCCTTGTGAACTTAGGCCCCAAACCTGAGAGATGCTTTTAATCTACTTGGCATTTGTCAGTCAACCAATTGACTTCTGGGGGGTAATAACAAATGCCACCCTATCCCTACTCAATACACAAAGGAATGAACCACTGTTTCCCTCCTATTCTCCAGAGGGGGCATCGTCTTCCTGGTCTGTGCTTGCATTGCCCCATCGTGGTGACAATGGTAGACAGCTGCCCAGCGGCTCTCCCTCCACAGAGTGATCAGATCACAGGGACAAAGAATAGCCCTGGAGAGTGATGCTCTAGTTTTTAGAGTTTAGGTTTTTAGGGCCCAGTTCAAGGAAATGAGATTACTCCTATAGGACAAATCTATGCATATTCTCATGCTTGTCCTATTCTTTTTTTCCTGCCATTTATCAGCTGCCTCTTATTCATTGCCTTGATTTCTTTCCAAAGACAACTGTGCTCATTCCAAAATTCCACTTGGACCCAAAATGCCAAGGAGCTGAGCTCTGCCATGTGCCAAGCCATACACCTGAGTCTTTGATCCTGCCGTTCAACAGGCATCCTATGATGTCCACAGGGGCACAGCTGGAATGCAAATGAGCTCCTGGAGCCCCTGGTCTCAGAGTGTGTTCACTGGAGGAGACCTCAATGGAGGAGTGTTTGGCAGGGTACCACAAACATTCCACAGTTTAAGTGCTTTTGGGCCACCTGGAACTCAGACTCTCTGTCCTGGTCTCTAAGACCCGTCTCCTCAATCTAACTGTGCCTGGTGAGTTGGGAATCCCGAACTGATCCATCTGGAGCACAGCATCTCTGCTGTCCTCACCCAAATACGGTAGGTCGTGGTGATGGACATACCCATGTGAAGGTCAACCTGTGTGGTGAGATTGTTTGTCTCTGTCGCTGTCCTTTGGGGATGTCCCAGTGTATGCTTACTCAGTGCTCACACACCAGCCTAATTTGGGGGCTGTTGCAACTACTTTTGGAAAAAGGGGGAGAGAGACACATTCCAGCAGACACATGCCATTCTTGATGTCAGAATTTCTCTGGTGGAAGGTTATCTCGGTTAGATTTCAGTTGCAGAGTTGAAGACTTTTCACTCTACAGTGTTGTCAAAAGATTCAGAAAAATCCTCCTGTGGTATGTTTCTAATTTACGTTTGAAAAAATATTTCTATTGTGCCATATATAGAGTAATCTGAAACCCAATAAAAGCTCTGAATTAGGATCGGACTGAATGGTTTGAATTAAGCGCAGGTAGAGGCGAGGACGCTCTGTCTGCTGGTGCTGCTGGATCTCGGGCCAGAGGTAGCTTCGAACTGGACCTGCCAAATCTGGAGAGAGCTGTCTCCTTGGCCAGACTTTGCTGCTCTTGGCCACTGGCCCATCAGAGACCATGATGCTGTCATCTGTGCCCAGCTCAGGAAGGGTCCATCTATTACTTTTTACATCATTGTGGCTGCTTTGTGGCTTTCTCGTTGGGGCTGAACTTATTTGTCGGCTAATTATTATTATTACTTTCATCTTCTGAAGGTGCCTACCAGCCTTCGCCTCCCACCTCCTTTTGAGACACTGCTGTGGCTTGATCTACCCATACAGTGCTTGAGTGTTTTTTTGAGCTGAGGCTGGGAGTTACTTGCTTCAGTGTCCAATGTTCTGTTCAGTGTGGAAAACAGCACATGCTCAGCAAATGCCTAGTGAACTAATAGGTTTGAATAAAAGAATGAGTGAGAGAAATTATTTTATGTTGCTACATTAGAGAGCTCCATGGAAGGAGCCTCTTTTTATCTTTTGTAGTCACATGATGCTTACTGTCAGGATAGGTTCTGAGAAAGGCTCCTTGGGTGGTCTCGTCACTGTGCAAACGTCATGGAGTTCACATGCACAAACCTGCAGGTGTGGCCTCCTCCACAGTGGGCGCTGCATGGAGCCACCATCACACATACCGTCCATCATCGACAGAAATGTTGTTACGTGGCACGTGGCTGCATACGACATTTGCTGTTCCTTCTGCCCCTCCTTCTCCCATCACACACTCTGCTTGTTCTCTTTGTGCCACCTGAGCCAACACTAACCACCTTCCCCTTCCTGACTCCCCGGGCCAACCCTGAGCTGCTTAGGTAAGGAGGCTCACCTGACTTTAAGGGCCCAAGTCATGGGATGGGATAAAGAGATCAGACTCCATCTTGAGGTTTGAACTAAGAAATTGAGAAGGAAGGGTGTGTAGGTCACGACACTCAAGAGCTGAGGCTAGATTCTGCGTGGTGAAGATGGGGTCACGTGTGAGTAGGGGAATGAACAGATGAGCAGCAGAAAGTGGCATTGGGGTGAGGATCGGAGAGGAGAGAGAAGGAGGAGAAGAGAGGAGGAGAAGTAAAGAGGAGGAGCAGGAGAAAGAGACAGAATAAAGAGAAGCAGAGGAGGCCCAGAGGGAGGAGGGAGAGAGACACTGACTGAGACTGAGGCCCAGTGAAATGCAGATGTGGCCTTAGTTCCCCGAGGCTTGCCTCTACTTTCTAACTTCAGATGCGCCAGCTACTCTGTATTTGTCCAAAAAAGAATACAAAGCAGTTCTCCTTTTTGTGTTACAAACCTTTTTATGGGTTTCCTTCTTCCCTCATGCCACTTACCCAGGGACCGGTGGAAGTTGGAAATTCTGACCTCATGGGTCCAGAGGTGTTCCAGTGTGAACCAGGGGAGGGGGCGGTTGGGGGTGATCTGAACTCTCCCCTCCATCCACCCAGCCTAAGATAGTATCAAGGGCATCATTGTCTGTTTTTTGCTACTCGTCCTTGGGACTGAGGGTGACCCCTGTCCCCAGTCCATGCATCTGCCTCACGCCTCGATTTGTTTGTGGCGGCACCTCTGTCCCTATCTCACCACTTTGATGGTGGCTCCCGCCCAAAGTGCCCCTTCATGACTCACCCACAGCACTGGCCCAGGGTTGAAGCAGTGCAGCATCGTGGGCCCCCACCAGCTGCCTCCACCCACCTTGCTGACCTCAGGGGAGGTGAGTCCCCTCACCCTTGTGCACTTGAGCGCCCTCCTGTGAGCGGAGCATCTCGGGAGCTCACGCATAGACCCTGTGCCATTCGGAAGAGACAATGTAGGCAAGCGGCCAATGCCCTCCCAGCCTGCCTCCGCTCCACTCTGGGGGAGCTCATGGACTCCACCCAACATCTTCCCTTCTGTAGCTCTTTCTCTATACCTGCCAGTGCTGTCCTGGGGTTCTCTTAAGTTGGCCCCATGTGTGGTCTTAACTTTCCCTGATTGGACTTGGGGGCCTAAGAAAGGTGGGCGCCTGGGGAGGCAAGTGGATGGGAACTAGAGGCAGGAGACTGGGCCGTGGGAGGAGCCCCTGGTGCAGCTGCTGCTCCCCTGGGCTTGTCCACTGAAATGAGGGGAGACATTCATAAGGGGCCCTATGGTTTTAGCAAAGCACCAGAGCCAGGAGAATGGAGAATTTGCATGAAGTTTGGTGGTGGGGGAGAGGCTCAGCTGAGAGGTAACTGCAGACCTGGAGGCGAGGATCAAGGATAAGGTGGGGATAGAGAGGGGCAGGGAACTGCAGCCATCTGTGCAGGATCCCAGAGCTGGGTGTCTGCTTCAGGGCTTTGCAGGAGCTCCAGGTCTTCCTCTGCTCCTTTGCTACTCTACAGGGCATTGAGATCCAGCACAGGGAAAGGCCCGGTCCTTGGTCACATGGTCATCACCGCCAAAGACACTTCCATCTCGGCTCAGCCTCAGCAGCCTCCCAGGGTCCAGAGCTCCTTATCCCTTAGTCTTCCTGCAAAAATACTCCAATCGTGGCGACTCCCAGCCTGAGGAAAGCCCCTTCCCCCAAGGGATCCACGATGCTCTTGCTTGTCCCAGAGACCCCTGCCATGATCTGTGACATTATTTCTTTTGAGTTCCACTGACTAGGACATCCAAATTAGCAGTTATTAAGCTGTGGCAAGTCTTTCTACACATTCTTAAAAGGCAAAGAGGAGGCCTCCTGACCCAGAGGCTGTGCCATACTTAGTTATTTAAAATGTTGATGTCCCCACCTCCTTCCTGAGGTAGGGTGGGGCAGCCCACCAGTGGGGGAAAGTGGGTCTACACAGGTGTTCAGGCCCTCTAGGAGTGAGTCTTTCCTTGGCCTCTAGTGGATGATATTACTGCCATCCTGAGCTGTTTGAGACCTCATGGACCAGGCAGGTAGGGCATTGCAATTTTTCCATTGTATGGATGAGTAAACTGAGGTTCAGAGGCAGTAAATTGCAAAACCGGAGTTAGCTGAGTCAGAATTTGTTACAGGGTTGCCCATACTTGTTGGAAATGTGTAAGTTGAAGCCAGGGTGCTGGGGTAGAAGGCCTGTAGCAGGGCCTGAGGGGGCAAAACCTGACAGGGCAGTGGACATCTGGGGGTATGTTCATCCCCGGGAGTGGGGCCAGGGGTCAGTGCATGCTGTGTAGAGGTGGGGATTCAGTGAGGTGGTGAGGGATCCCGGTGGAGAGAGTCTTACATCATTGCTTCTTTTCTATCATTCCTCATAAGGTACAGCCACAACACAGGGCTAGATCTGGAGACCTTCTCTCTGGGGTTCTGCGAGGAAATCTCTGAGGGCATGACAGCCCCGCTCCCCACTAGATGGCACTGTTGCAGATTATTTCCATCTAGGAGTCCTCAGTGTGTGTGAGTATGTGTTGTCTGTGTGATAGTGTGTGTATGTGTGTCTGTGTGATAGTGCGTGTGTCTGTGTGATAGTGCGTGTGTGTGTCTGTGTGATAGTGTGTGTGTGTCTGTGTGATAGTGTGCACACGTGAATACCTGTGCTGGTCAGGGGTGTGGTGCGACTGTGTAGTGTGTATGAGTATGTGTGTGTAGGTGTGTGTGTTAAAGTATCCCAGGCTTGCATCAACCCACTCCTTGTTCCTCTGCTTCTCTGGAATTGCTCCTTAGGATACAACTTATTGCCTTTGTGGAGTCTTTCAGCTCCTGCAGCTTCTGGGGTGGGTACCTGACTCTAGGGAGTTACAGTGCCTGGCACAGGTCCAGCTCTCCAGAGGGCCTACCCATCAGTGGGAGGCTGGTGAGTTCTCTTGAAACTTGAGCCCAGAGACACTCCAAAGCCCGGGGTAGGCTGTTCTGGGGGATTTGGACCTGGGGCAAGCTTTCAGGGCCTTGACTGTTTCTGATGCAAATAAATTTTATTTTGCATGTCAATTAGGTGGTAGTAGTGACTGCTGTGTTCTATTGAGAAGGCTTCTGAGGCTGGTTCTGGCTCTAGAGGAAAGAATGCTGTTGTCAATCCCTATGCCTGCCAATAGCCTGGGGTCAGGGTTACAGTCGGGACCCATTTTCCCCCTGATGCAAGTGGTCACTTTTCTGTCAATATATACTCGTATGTCAGAGGGTCTAGATGTTTCGGACTTTAGAAATGATCAAACTCATTTATTACATAGCTGGAGAATGGAAGCTAATTTAGACAAGACAAAGTGCCCATGGCCACAGGAGCATAGCAGAGAGAAAACTGGAAGGTGGATTTCTGGACAGCAGTGCCAGTGTCTTTCTGGCAACACCCTGTTCCTTGCCCAATGAGATATACTCAAGTCAGGAGGAAAGGCTCCCCTGGGGGTATGTAACCTCTAGAGTCCCCTGAAGCTTGGGCTCCTGCCTTGTTGGTGGGTGGGGTAGAGGTTTTGTGGAATGGATCAGCTGATCTGTAAAGTTGTCCCTCGGAAGAGCACCATGGACCCTTCTGGACGCTGGCAGGACCTGCAGTCCTTTTATCTCACAAAGGGTTAAGAGCACATGGGACTTCTAGTGCGGGAAAATTCACTTTCTAGTATATTCTCTGGCCTTTCCTGTCGTGACTGTGAGCCCACTAGAGCTCCTGGCAGGCCGTAACCTGTAGGCACTGGTTATTAATATCTTTGTGAGGTTCATCTAGAATCTCTACAGAAAGCTGGATCTCCCATAGGCAGAGGGCAGGGCCTACAAAGGGCAGTGGCGTTAGCTATGGTGCCTGGTTCTGGGGAATGGAGCACACCTGCCACTTGGTCTGCCCAGTCTAGCCCAGTGCCTTTTGCCTTTTATTCTCTGAGCCCAGTGAAGACAGAATTGGGCACAGAGACACCATGATTTCACCAAAGGCTTAATTGCATTTCACCTGGTCAGCCCCATCATCAGTTCCGAAGAGGGGCTTACCTCCACCCAAGCTAGACACTTGAGGGCAGGGTTTGGTGGCCCGGGAGACCCTAGAACATAGAAGGGAGGCATCTGGTGTAACCTGGGGTTGAGGGAGGACAAGTGAGAAGACACGGAGGCAGTAGCAGTCCGGTGAAGCTGGGCGTGTGAGTGTGTAGGCTCCTTTACAGAGGCTCTGCAGAGGATGCTTTACAGAGGCTCTACAGAGGATGCTTGGGCCAGGGTCCTGCCAGGGGTCAGTGTGCTCGGATCCTAGAGCTATAGGTGAGAGAGGCAGAGGGAAGGTAGACAGAGAGACAAGCTCTTAGCTCTGTTGGGAACGAGCCCAAGGAGTTTCGATTCCATCTTATGGGCAGTGATACAATGAACTCTGGGAACTAAGGTTCCCAGAGTTTAGAGTGGATTGGATGGGGTGATGCTGGAGGGGGTCACCCAGGTAACTGAGAAGAGGACTGCGCCTGCTAAGGTCTGGATGTGGGGACAGAGCTGGCAGTATGGGTAGGAGGACCTGTGGGCTTACTGGCTGAGCATGCACAGTGTGATAAGGTATCAGGGTGCTGGAGGTCTTCTCTTGTCTGGGTACCAGTTGGGAGATGGTGCTACTTTCATGGGAGGGCCACCACCTTCTTGAAGATTGTGGGCTCCCCTTCTTTGGGGCACTGGTCCTGCTCCCATGATTCCCTTATTTTAACGACTATCTCATGAACCTGAGTTTGGCTAGGATTGCTGGGTGCCATTATTAGCAGCCTGGCATACAATCTCAAGTCTATCTGAGCCTGAGGGTCTGGCTCAAGGACAGTGGGTTGGAACATGGTGTGGGCAAGTTCAGCTCTGGCTCTGCTGCCTTGCTAACACTCTGGCTGGATACTGACTGCCCCCCTTTTTTTAAAAAAAGATTTATTTATTTGTGCATACAGAACTGGAGTACCGGCCAGAGGTGCAGGGGCAGCGAGAGGATTTCCAGAAACAGAGAGGGGAGCAGAACAGGCAGATCGACAAAGTACACTGCTGAGGGGAGCAGCAGGCGCGTAGGAGAGGTCTGCTGCGCCATGTGGGTCATCTCCGGGGCAGAGATTGAACTCGCACTGAAGTCACCATGGCTCAGCTTAGCTTCGCAATGCAGTGCTCCAAACCACTGTGCCACCAGGGAGCACCCGGCTTTAGCTTCTTAGTGCTGTGTTTCAACTCGCTGCACCACCAGGGAGGGCCCCGACTGCCCTTTTAAGGGACTGGGAGCCCTTTCCTAGCCCTGTACTGGTGTCCAGAGAACTGTTGTCTCTCCCAGGAAGGAGCTGTGTTCCTGCTGGCTGAGGTATTCCTAGTCATCTTTTCTAAATAGCTACCTGGTGATTGAAGAGTCTTGGGGTTGGCAGTTGCATGTCAGGGAAATCTACGTGGAGTGTCTGCTATGTGCCTGGCTCTGTGCTGGGTTCTGAGGGGGAGGCAGCAGGTATAGAGTGAACAGGGAGACCAGGTTGTGTTGTGGAATGCTTTAGGGATCACCAGCTGACAATCAACAGTCAGAAATTGGTTTGGTGCAGGGAGTGGGCAGTGTGGCCCAGAGGTCAGGATGTCTTAGGAGGGACTGCTCACAAGTTTTGACCCGTGTTCATATAAATAAAGGAAGGAGATGTTGTCCAAGATGGTGGAGGAAGGAGGGAAGATCAAAGGCATGGGCCAACTTTGGAGAATGTGTGTGTATGTGTGGGTGTCAGGCATTGTTTCTTTATATTTATACTCTCCTAAGTCTACAATGTACAAATTATACATATCTGGTTCTGAAGGGGAAATAGGAGCAGCTGGGCATATGTTTTTTTGTTTCACAGGTTGAGGCAGAAAGCTTTGATTTCACTATGGGCCTTGTTCTCATGGAGCCACAGCTGAGAACAAGGATAAGAATGTGAGGAATCACGTGCGCAGCTCACAGGAGCTGTGGCCTGCACCCAAACTCCATCTGCATTAGGGTTCCAGGACCCACACTCTCCCCAGGGCTTCTCAGCCAGGTCAGGCTTGTTGCCTTTCTTTGTACCATGTGGCCTTCCAAGATTTGGGTACGGCTAGGGGCATGCATAGGAACTCAGAGAAGGGGTGAAGTCATTGTATGTCAGTCATGAAGACCCGACACCAGAAAAGTGGTTTCCTGACACCTGTCCTCAGGTAGGAGTGGGGCTGATACGTGAGTGAAGGCCAGCACCCGCTCAGCCCACAGTAGTGGCAGGAGAGCAAGGCAGTCCTGGGTCATTTCTAAGCCTACCACGTCTGGACCAGTCTTGACAGGGTGGAAGGCCTGGCCTGGCCGGCTGGCAGGTGGTACTGCCTCTTTTCTGTCTCCAGGGTCCCTGTCCAGCTTTCACCTGCAAGATGACTGGCAGACTTGGCTCCTGTAGCTGGGCCGGCCCCGGCCCTGGCTCACAGGGCCTCAGAGAGAACCCGCTTTGGGAGGGAGGCCAAGCAAAGCACCACGGCATATTCAACCTGCTTTGTAGGTAACTTGATTCCTGGATAGGAGTTTTTTTTCCCATTTGTCAAATTGGTTTTCCCTGCTGGTTCCAGAGTGAAGATAAGCCTGGCCCAGCTGTCGGCAGGCCGCCAGAATGCCCTGCTGTCTTGCCCGCAGCCTCTGCCTTCCTCCTGGTCACCAGAGTCCCGAGTCTTGTCTGTGCTGTTCTTTCTCCTCACTCTTGTTGGAGTGAGGCATCTTCCTAAACACCCACCCGAAGTGTGAACTCCTCAGCACCACAGGCGGAGACCTGGGCCCCCCAGTGACGCCTGCCTTGTGGCCTCTGAGCCTTTGCTCAGCCATCCCATCTGCTGAAAATCTCTCCCCTTGCCCCTTGTCTCCTCTCTCAGGACGTTATCCCTGCTGTCTCCTCTGCGCTCCCTGGAGCATTAGTGTGTGTATCTCTCATTACCTTGCTCAGGCAGCTCTGAGGTCTCTCAGCTGTGCTTCCTTCAGGGGGAACCCCTGAGAGTCAGGAGTTTTCTGAAGCAAACACATTATGACAGACACTGAGGGGAGGTGGAGGAAGCCTCTGTGGCTGGTGCTTGCCGAGCTGTCCGAGCAGACGAATGTGCTCCATTTGGGTCTTTGGCTTCCCCTGAGGCCTCTGGCAGACTATGCTACTGAGAGAGCAGCACACCCAAAACTCACTAGAGATGGGAGGAGAATGGTCCTGCAGTACTTTCCACACGGAGCACCTGCTGTGCGCCTGCAGGTTGTCAGTCTGTGCGCATTTCATCTCCAACTCTCACGGGTGCTGTCAGTGTGTGGTCCAGAAAATCCCCCTGCTGAGCAAAGTGAGGTTGAGCAGTGAAGGGGCCTCGCTGAGAACCCCACAGTTGGTGAGGGTTGGAGCAGGGATGAAGGTGCACGCTGGGCTCACCCCAAAGTTTGTTTCTCTCCATGACTCCACCCTGGCCCTGTGTAAATCTGGGCTGTGGGAACAGCCCGCTCCAGAAAGGTCCACCGCAGTTTGCAGAGCATGTGCTGCTTTGTCTCTTACCCAGCATTCTGTCAGGGTCCCTGGCATGAGCGTCTGACAAGTTGTGTAAACTCTTACGGGCGTGAGCCTGACGTCAGGGCCCAGCCTCTCCTCTGTTAGTGTTTCCTAATTGGTATTATCTCAGCAGTTCCTTTAGAAATTGACTTTGATGAAAAAATTTAATTACATAATGAATTGCCCTCCAAGTACAGGCCCTTGTGTCATGGCTCAGCCACGTGTGGGCTAAGGGACCTCTGAGGGAGAGTGTTCGGGGTGAGCTGATATGCATCCTTCCATAGCGTGCCTCTGCATTTTCCCCTGCTGACTACAAGATGGGCCCGGGGACTGGAATTGCCCACAGGGAGGACACTCAAAAATAGGGGCCACAGGGAGACATCTGCGCCATTTTGCTCCTAACGGGCCAGAGAAAACTGAGTGCTTAAGAGCTTTGTTTTGAAATGTGTTTTCAAAATAAAGGGTTTCATAACAGCCATGATTGCAGAAACAACTGCTGGTGGAAATAACTTCCTGGAAAGCAGAGGCCTCCATGAGAGTAGTTGGGATTTAAAATGCCAGGCAAAATTACAAAATAGGTTTACCTAATTGTAACTTAGCGCCACACACGCACACACACACATGAATGCAAGGGTGACTCTTGCTTGTAGACTTTGAGCTTTGTTGTTGGCCTCTGATACTCTGCCCAGGAATACTGAACTTTTATTTCAAGGTGAGGGAAAATATACAGAGCTGAGAACCTTATTCTCCTGCCCTGGTCTAATCAGGCTGGCAGTACCTCCTGCATTGCTTGTCTTGAGCTGAATTATATGTCTCCTGCCCTCTGGCCATGTGATTAGACCAGAGACCTCCTCTTTGACTGATGGCCTGTGTGTGTCGGGCAGGGTGGGCATGGGAATGCTGTCCCACTAGAGACCCAGGATTTGGAATAATGGCTAATATGGGCCCAATCAGATTCTGTCCTCTGGAGGTAGCTGTCAGCAGGGATAGACACTGCAGACAGATAGAAAAGAGACAGAAGTTAAGACACTTTAGAAGCCCCAGGACAGCAGACCACGCTACTGATAGGGACTATTGAGAGGACAGTGGTGGTAACATCAGGCAGAAGACAGAGCCATGATAATATCAGAACCCTGGAACCACAGTGGTTTCCTCATGGCAACTCCCATTCTTCATGGCTGGGCACCTGCCTTAAGGAGCACACAGCTTTAAAGTGAACATGCATCCCTGGAGGTCCTCTCAATCCCTTTAGCATCTTCCTGCTCAATGGAAACTAACCAGACAAGGATCCTCTCATGTTCTTGCCCATGGGTAGTTGTGTTGGGTCCCGTGACAGACAAAAAGAGAAGATTCTGCCACAGGGAACTGCCAATACAGTGTGGGCTCCATCCAGCTTCTACTGGGGCTTTTTTCTAGAGCAGGGTGTTTGGGATCCTCCTGCTTTCCTGTCAGGGGATGTGAGCTGGGGTGGGGTGCTGTACTGAGTCTAGAGACTCTTGGCAACCCCAGGAGACTTGGTTTCCAGACCAGAAGAGTTTCCCACAGAGGTGGAAGGACACGGTTCTGCTTTGGATTTGGAAAGGGTCTTGATGCATTTTTCCAGTGTTGGTTCAATGAAACTCAAAACTGTTTTTCCTAACACTTTCTTCCCTTCATTTTAAAGTTACTCTGTATGTGCAGAGAGAGGCAGTACATGTGCTTTTGATTCTTCTACCCTGAAATCATCACTCATTCTCCCTTGAGAAATCCTGTGTCTCAAAAATCTTTGGAGACAGTTAAGCCCTTTTACCCACTCTTAAAACCAGGACCCTGCCTGATGCTAAAAACAAATGAATGCGGAGGGTTTCAATCAAGACGAAAGGCATTCCTCCCTGCCTGATCCCAGTGCGGTCAAGGCCAGTCTAAGCAGCAGCCACGTTTCCAGGAAGCAAGGCCTTGGAGAAATCAGCGCCTTATGTGAAGACACCATAGGCTGAAAAGAAGAGCAGTGGGATGTCAAGTTGTAAATGATTGTCAAAGGTGGGCTGTGGCTTTCAGCTGCAACACTCTGTTTTTTCTCTTCCCAGCCATGGGGGCTGGAGGCTGCCATTCTGCTCTTTGAACCTCCATTTTGCTCTCGGCAAAAGCTCCAGGAGGATTTGAGGACCTGCTTTTCCTCCTTGCAGTCCCAAGTAAACCAGCTATTCTTAGGTA
Organism: Condylura cristata; assembly: GCF_000260355.1. Taxonomy (NCBI): domain Eukaryota; kingdom Metazoa; phylum Chordata; class Mammalia; order Eulipotyphla; family Talpidae; genus Condylura; species Condylura cristata. The sequence goes on along the minus strand of NW_004567115.1, from coordinate 9,323,396 downwards.
ACCTGATGATGATAGTGATGTGGCAGCAGTGAGGGGACAGGACAGCGAAGATGGCAGACTTCACATGTGAACTTCAGGAAACCCATTTTGGGCCAGTTCTGTGGGCAGTGGGAGGAGGGCTCTCCAGGCCAGGAAATGGCTGCACTCCTCAGAGGTGGTGCTGTGCTAGGGTCAGGTGCATGGGCTGTCTGAGTTCCAGTCTCAGCTCTGTTACTTACCGACTGTGAATCCTGGGCAAGTTGCCTTTGTTTCCACGCCCCTGCAAGATGGGGATAATCACAAGCTTTTCACAATGTGTTGACTGAGGACATGAATTTGTGTTTTGTCACGCTGTACCTGCCTGCCATCTAACGATGTTCTTCAGATGTTGGCTGTTTTGAGAAAGTCGTGGATGTGAATGGAATGATGTGAAATCTTGGATTTGCTTTAAGATACTATAGGAGTTGGCAAGTAGTTCGTGTGCAGATGAAACAGTGCTAGGCATGAACTATAGTTGCCGAAGTTGGGTCATGGGTGCAGTGGGGCCGCTTATACTGTTCGTTCTACTTTTGCCCTTGAAATTTTTTCAAATGAAAAAATAAGCACACGTGTTCACAATAAAAAGTTATATGGTTGTGTATATATGTTTTTATGGTAAGTCATTACTAAATGTTGTCCTTGGAAAATGAGATTTTAAGTGAAATGATGTATAATGAAAACAGGTCCTTGAGTAGCATCATTTCGAATTGTTATTTTTTCTTTTTATAAAAAGTTTTTTTTTTTGGGATTTATTTATTTATGCATACAGAACTGGGGTACAGGCCAGAGGTTCAGGGGTGGTGAGGGAACTCACCAGAGACAGAGTGGGGAGCAGAACAGGCAGACTGACAAAGTACACTGCTGAGAGGAGCAGAGGTGGTCCAGCAGAGGTCTGCCGCGCCATGTGGATCACTTCCAGGGCAGGGATCGAACACATGCTACAGTTGCTTTAGCTTCATAGTGCTGTGCTTTAACCTGCTGCACCACCAGGGAGAGCCAATTGTTATATTTTTCCACCCATGTTTTGATGAAGTGGCATTGTTTGAGAAAGAATCATGTTGCCAGCAGGACTTCACCAGACATGGGTATGTAGTATGCAATGCACCAACAATTTTAAGTGATATGTAGATAAACTTTAATATTTTAATACTGATATCTTTAACATTTAATTAATTTTAGTAAGTGATGTGGGCTTGGATAGTGCAAAAGGTCTCTTTCCATTTAAAACAAAGTTAAGGCCCTCCCTGGTGGTGCAGCAGGCTAAAGCACAGCACTATGAAGCTTAAACCACTTAATCCCAAGTTCGAGCCTTGGCTAAGGAGCTGACCCATATGGCATGGCAGACCTCTCCTGACCCGCCCAGACTCCCCTATGCAGTTATTTCAGTTAATCTGCCTGTTCTGCTCCATACTCCACCTCATGAAGCCTCTCACTGCCCCTGCATTTCTGGCTGTACCCCCAGCTCTGTATACATAAATAAATCAATCTTTAAAAAAACAAACAAAACAAAGTTAAGTAGAAAATTTAAGTTGTTTTGATGAAAGGACTTAAAAAGATCACATGAGCAGAGAGATGTAGATGTGACAAGCGTGATGAAGGTGGAAATGAAATTGCTGATGTTACAGAAGCATTTTGGCTCATGTCCGTTACACTGAGTGCATGCTGTTTTGGTCTGATGGGGCCACTTTTCTAGAAGGTTCAGCATGGGGCAATGCAAGTAGCAGAGGGAATGGATCTATGGGCTGTGGAGACATACAGACCTCGTGGGATTTCCTGACTGTCATCCATCATGTTGTGTGGCCTTGGTCAAATAGCTTACGTGCTCTGGACCTTGCTTCCTCACCTGCAGTACTGGAATGTTATGCACATCTTCTAAGAATGGGATGAGGTGATGCCTGAGGTGTACCCAGCACAGTTTCCAACACACTGGAGGTTTCTAATAAATGGCGATGCACTACAGGCCTGGGCATTTATTGAGGACAATTTTACTCCTATATGAGGCACAATTCAAATAAATTCTTTTGTTCACTTACTGTTTTCCTAGTCAGTGACTCCTGAGAAATGGACAGGAGACAGGTGGGGACATGCTGAGCAGACAGCGGGGGACCCTATTGATTGACACAGTCTACACATCATTAGCCACAGGATATATTGTATGGCTCGTTCTAATAACACTGTTGGCAGTTAGTGAGTGTGTTACTCCAAACAGTGACCACTCCAGTCAAACCAAATGTGCTGTCTGTGATTCATGAATGACAGTTTTTATTGAGTGTTGACTGCGTGCTAGCAAGCATGCTTCATTGTCTGACTGAGCTGCCTTGACAGTTCTCCAAGGGAGGTGTCGCTGTTCCCACACCACAGCTAAGGAAGCTGAGGCCGAAAGAGTCCAGCCACTTGCTGAAGGCCCCGAACCGCGTGAGTGACGTGGCCTGGCTGCACCAGGTGTGATTCTATGGCACATATTTTGGTTATAGGATGCCACCAGATCTCTTTCTGACAGGTCTTATTTCTTTCTTTCTTTTAAAGATTTATTTATTTATTCATACAGAGCTGGGGTATAGGCCAGAGGCTTTACCAGAGACAGAGTGGGTAGCAGAACAGGCAGATCGGCGAGGGACACTGCTGAGATGGAGCAGCGGGCGGGTCAGGAGAGGTCTGCTGCACCATGTGGTCACCTCTGGGGCAGGCAGGGATCGAACTCATGTGGAAGTGGCTTAAGCTTCTTAGTGCAGTGCTTTAACCCGCTGTGCCACCAGGGAGGGCCATCTTATGTATTTCTAAGGGGCTCCTTCTTGCCTCAGGGCTGGCAATCTCTCCTCCCAGCCTATGGCCTTGGTTCTGGGGTTGTAGCATGAGGTCGTCATTAGGCCAGCTTGTGGGGACACAGCCTGGTGGCAAGGGCACCACCTGGATGTGTGTGCCACAGCAGGATGCAGCTGTCCCCAGGCTGATACCCTCATTGGAAAGTGCAGGCACTGCACATCTTCAGAGCAGCAATAATGACAAGCAGGCTTTGAACATTTGTGAACTGTATTTTTTTTTTTTAAGATTTATTTATTCATATAGAACTGGGGTACAGGCCATAGATGTGGAGGGTGAGAGGGTTCACCAGAGACAGAGAGAGGAGCAGAACAGGCAGATCAACGAAGTACACTGCTGAGGGGAGCAGCGGGCAGGTCAGGAGAGGTCTGCGTTGCCATGTGGTCACCTCTGGGGTAGGCAGGAATCGAACTCATGCGGAAGTGCCTTAAGCTTCTTAGTGCTCTGCTTTAACCCGCTGCGCCACGAACTGTATTTTTAAATCACAAGGGCCTTCTCTTTTTTTGGAGTGATGGGGCAGGGGGGGGTAGAAAGCATATGCCTTGATTTCTGCCACTTGTGTCCAGAATCTTAAAGATAATGGTTGTTTGAGCTTCATGGTAGCCTGTGAACAGATTTTCAGACAATTTCCCACTAATCCATCAGGTCTCTGTAGATACTCATCGACATCTAGCATTTCCGAAGAGAAATGCTACCCACAAGATGTAACTACCCACAAGATGATGGTTGGGGTCTTGAGGCCACAACCCTGGAGCAAAAACACATTTTACTTTCATCACTGTCATAGAAGCAACATTAATTTAACCTTAGTTAGAGATGGCAAAAATATCACAGCTCTTCACTCCTCCTGTATCCTTATGTTCTCCCATAGAACTTGCTATGGCCACTGGAATGTTGAACCATGGTAATACGTCCACTAGTTGAAGTCACATGATTTTTAAATGGGACACCCTTATGGACAGGAAAAAAAAAAAAAACAACAACTGTTGCTTCTAACAATCTAGGAGATCTTCAGCAAACATGAGGCATAGCCACAGGCAAAAGGATAAATATGCCAGCATTTGCATGTCCAAATGTGTGTTGCTTTTTAAAAAAGTAATTTCTCTGCAGGCTCTATACTGATTCCACAGATGCTATCATTATTCTGCATTTTGGGATGGTTTTTTCCTGACGATTGCCTTTAGAACCTATTACATAGACATTTCAGGCACACCAGTTAAGGCTGTTCTTTGCTTTAAGGGTAGATTTGACCTTTAGAAAATCCCAAAGTCAATCCAGCTGAGGTCAATGAGGTGTGTGTGTGTGTGTGTGTAATTATATCAGCCCGCATCTATGTGTATGTAATTATATCAGTTATCATTTGCTACAGTGTTGCTGTAAAAGAATTAACCACAAAAGCCACAGAGACCTACAACAATGAACATTACTTAGCTCCTGCTCTGCAAGGGTCCAGCTGAATTGGGCTGGATTTGACTGATATCACTGAGCTTAGACATCTAGGGAGCAGCTGGGTGATAACTGATCTAAAATGGCCTCATCTGGAATATTGGATGGGGGCTCAGCCCTGTTTGATTGTTGTTCCTCCTGCAGCAGGCTGGCTAGGGTCTACTGTCCTGGTGATGGCAGAATCACAGAGAGAAACAAACCTCATGGTGTAAGTCCATTTCATGTCTGTGTGTGATTTCTCAAACATTCCAGTGACCATAGCAAGTTCTATGGCAGAACATAAGGATACAAGAGGAGTGAAGAGTTGTGATATTTTTGCCATCTCTAACTGAGGTTAAATTAATGTTGCTTCTATGACAGTGATGAAAGTGAAATGTGTTTTTGCTCCAGGGTTGTGGCCTCAAGATCCCGACCATCATCTTGTGGGTAGTTACTGAGCTGCCCCAGACGAACATTCCAGATGGTTGTCAGTTCCAAATGATCTGTGAGCATAACAGTGTCTGTAGGAGGATGGGTATAGCCTCAGAGGTGACAGCTGGGGACTTTTTGTAAATACAGAACTGGGGTACAGGCCAGAGGCTCAGGGGTGGCGACAGGCTTCACCAGAGACAGAGTGGGGAGCAGAATAGGCAGATCGATGAAATACACTGCTGAGGGGAGCAGCGGGTGGATCAGGAGAGGTCTGCCATGCCATGTGGTCACCTCTGGGGCAGGCGGGAATCGAACTCATGCGGAAGTGGCTTTAGCTTCTCAGTGCAGTGCTTTAACCCGCTGCGCCACCAGGGAGGGCCCAGCTGGGAACTTTTGGATGAAGGACTGAATGTTCTATCTGGCTCTGTTGGCCTGAACTTGATTTTCACTGAAAATCTTGCCTTGCAGTCTTTAAATGATAAACTGGCATCTGAAGTGTCAATTGCTTATTATTTCTTTCTGTAACAGCCAGTCCATCAACAGTGAAAGCTTAATCTTTCAGTAACTCTCATTTCCTTGGCAATTTGAGGTTTCTAGACTGTGCCAGCTAACCTCTGTCTTTTTCTACTTGACCAGTAGAACCTACTGGGGATAGACTTAACTATGGCATGTGATTAATTTGTCACTATCTCCTGCCCCCAACTACACTTTAAAAAATATATAATTTATTTATTTTTCTATATTTTACATCATTGTGCACTTTCGTTCAATGTTTGGTTTCTTTTCTCAGGTGAAGCCCCCCATAGAACTCCCGTCACCAACCAGTTCACCTGTGCACCATCACCATCGTCCCTTATATTTTTCCCTCCCCTGTTTTGATTTCTCTCCCACCCCTATGGAATGTCTTTGATTTATAATTGTTTTTCAGTTTTGTTTTGTGTTTTATTGTTATTATTTCCCCCTCTGATTCCTTTATTTGGTTACCCTCTATTCCTCCTGTAAGTGATATCCATCTGATAAATCTGATATGGTTTCTTTTTCCTTCTGACTCACTCACTGAGCATAACCCCTTCTAGCTCCATCCATGTTGCTGTAGATGGCATGGGTTTATCTTTTTTGATTGATGAATGGCATTCCATTGTGTATATGTACCATATTTTCTTGATCCAGCCATCTATTTTTGGGCATTTGGGTTGTTTCCAAATTTTACCTATTATAAATAACTCTGCAATACTTTGCTGAACATCCTTTGTGCTCTCTGTCAAGCTCTGGGCAGACAGAGATACACAGGACAGGGAGAGTATGGGAGAAAAGAGAGAAAGGCCTTTTTGGACCATAAGTGATGATTCTATGAAACTGAGAGACATATTTAATGCAGCCTTTGGAAACCTGAGTTTGAACAGACACACATGCATGTTTCACACAACAAAATGCCAAAGACAGATAAAAGATATTCCTTGCTTCTGTGAAGCTCAGAGAGCCATGAGTAAGTCACACCCACACCCACACATTATCGCATTATTGAATGACAAAGAATATAGAAAGGGCAAGTCTAGGGTCCTGTGAAAAATCAAAGGAGGGGCTGCTATCCATGCCTGGAGAGCCTGGGAAAGTTACTCAGCAGAGTTGACATTTGAACTGCATCTTGAAAGGTGACCAGGAAATCACAGGCAGGAAGCCAGGGGTGCACTAATGGCAGGTGTCAAGTTGTGAGACATCAAGATTTACTTAGGAAGAGGTGGGGATGTTTTGGGGAGCAAAAAGTTTGTGGGGAGGAGATGAAGAGACATCAGGACTACAAGGGTGCCTGAGGACTGGTTGTGATGGCAAACCTGAGAGAAATGGTGAGGATTCTCCTGGGCAGGGTCAGTGGGAATGACAAGAAGAGATTAAGAGGGAAGGACCTGGAGAAATAGTCAAAAAGGACTCAGGAGATGACTAGAGTGAAGGAGAATTCAAGGTCAAGGCAGCCTCATGGCTTTAGATAATTAATAGGTAGTAAAGATGTGCGAGTGGATGAGACCTCAGTGCTCAGGAAAGAGTGGTGGTCAGGAATGTGTGATGTTTAAATGTAACTAGGGCAGGGCCTCAGGAAAAGCAGAGGTTGGAGGTAGGGAGGCCTGGGTTTGAGTCCTGATTTTACTACTGTGTCCTTTGAGCCTAAGTCACTTAACCTCTGCGAGGCTCAATTTCCTCTCTCAGGCTCATTTACAAAAAGGAATTAATACATAGAAGACTCTAATGAACACAAATTTATGTGGTAGGTTTAAAGCACCTGGCCTGGCCCAGGTCAACCCAGATAGGCAGGCAGGTGAGAGAGGAGCAATTTGGCGAGACAAGGCAACGATGGTCACAGCTAGGTGTGACACCTGTGAACTCTCTGAACTATACCTGCAGCGTGGGCTGAGTCATATGTGCAGTGTGCCAAAGGATGCTGGTGAAGAAGACAGGTCAGAAATTTGAAGGTAAGATGTGTGTGTGAAGCAAACCATCTGGACAAGATGAGGCAAGGGCTGCCAGAATTTTCAGTGCTTCCAATGGTTCTGTGTGAACCATGCTCCTAACTCCATCTTCAAACTAGTCTGAATCAGTATGATGCCAAGTGGAATTTAGCCTGTGATGCACACTAATGGGGGGTCAGCTAGTCCACAGGCTGCAAGAGCCTCTCTGCTCAGCTAAGCACACTCATGAATAGTGACTGCTCCCTTTCAGAGCCTCAGGCCCCTGAGACAGAACTGCTCAGCGGGCTTTAGCTTTGTGAATATGGATGGAACCTGCTGTCCATAGAGGGTCAGTGAGATGGATGAAGAAAGGAGCAAGTGAGAGGTGTGGGGATGTCTCTGTCTCTCTTTCTCTCTCTCTCTCTCACACACACAAACACACACACACACACACACACACACCCAGATTCAGTATGCAAGTCTTCAGGGCCAGGAGCAATATAGCTGGTAAATGGCAGGTGTTGGCGTCTCCAGAATCAGAATCAGTTTTCTCCTGGTCAGTGTGGACACGGCAGGGATTCCTCCAGGTTGCACATAGTGCTTACCTCTTCACCTCTTTCATCAGGCTCAGCCTTGACCAGAAAACTCTCTTGGTCTTTATCATCTTTTCTCTTCCTGGCAATCAGACTACCCACAGGGCCAAGTCCTCGAGGAACTGACTGGGGGCAGGTGGGGCCATGTGCTGAGGAAGCAGCAGGGCCTAGGTATGAGTGGGGGACTGGGAGTGTACTCACGTTCAGTCAAGGTGCTGTGTCAAGGAAGGTGGATGTGAAGGCAGATGGGGGAGAGTTGGCTGATATGATCACATGGTGAACATCCTGGCAAGAACCCCAGGGGAATGACTTTTTTATGGCCACAGGATGACTTTTGGAAATGTGGACAGACAGTAGTGGCAGACAGAACAGAAAGAGCCTAAAGGCTTTGAGAGTAAAGTGTATGTACTACGTAAAGTTGGAAAAAGTCAGCTGTGCTCCCTGGAAGAGCCGCAGGAGACTGTTTACTGATAACTGATAAGGCATGCACCAGGAAGGTCCTAGCACCCCTGGGAAGCTGACATTAGTAAAAGGGGCTGTAAGTAGACTTTCTGGTAGCAATTGGGAGTGATAGGACCCCAGCTGGCAGTACCTAAGTGTCAGAAGTGACTGTGGATATGAGTGGTGAAGCCCAAGTGGGTTGCATAATCCTATAGAGATGGTTAAATGACCAGTTTCCCTCACAAAACCGATGGACAGCCAATAAGGAGAGGCAGGGTCTCTAGCAGGAAGGATCTTGCAATTGATCCTGCAAATCTCGTGCAACTGTAACTCCTAACAGTTACTCCAGGTGTTTCTAGAAGTTGTTTATGGTCATTACCTAGGTAACCACACACTGGAGCAAGTACTCCAACTTTTCCAAATCTGAAAAAATTTACTCTCTAGATATTAACACCCAGAGACCCAAAGTGGCTCTCCTAGAATGGGGACAGAGGAGGCCTATGTAATAACAGGGTCCTGGTCCAGGTTTTGCAGTAATTTCACTGAAACTGTGGGTGCCCCAATGCTCATTTTCCTACACCTTGAATGTAAATTTGGAATGGATTTGCTTGGTAGTTTACAGCACACTAATTTCTTGGCCTGTGAGAAAAGCCAAATGGAAGGCTCTGAAACCACCCTCCTTCGCCAAGAAAGAACATGTAAAACAAGGCCTTATCCTAGGAGGCTTGTCCGAGAGTCATGCTACTCTCAAAGACCTACAGGATATCACACCCCCGCTTAATTTGCTGTTGGATTCTGATGGACATCTGTGGACTGCCACATACGTAACCAGGGGTAAAGTCTGTGTGGGCCACCTCAGCTGTCAGTGTGGCCTGTTGACAGTGGTGACTTGACTGGGAGACATAATCCAACACAGGCACATCACAAAGCAGCTCAACACCATCACCCCAAGGCTAGCACATACCTAGGGGAGGCACTGGACGATGTAACCCTAAAACATGTATCACGTGTATGGAGCAGACCCGTATGTAATAGGAAAATCCCAACTGTCACTAATCACCAGCTTCACTGGACTTTGCTTCCCTACATGGGGCAGAGAGAACTCTCAGCATGTTGAGCGCTCTCAGACAGCACTTCCCTATTTCCCTTCCCTTGTACCTCACACCTAAAAGCTTACCTAGAATTTGTGCGGAAGCAGGTTCCTTGTTGGCGGTAAAATTTTCGCAGTCAGTCATCAATTTTTGGTCTTGAATAGTCTTGATTGTAGCGTTAAGAAGTAGCTCCACTGCAGTTGCTGAGCCAGGTGTGCTGTTCTTGTTGGAGAAGATCAACATGGCAGGTGATGTATGAACATTAACCTGGCAATTGTATTTTTTTAAAAAAGATTTATGGTCTTTTTTTTATTTATGCATACAGAACTGGGGTATAAACCAGAGGTGCAGGGGCTGTGAGAGGCTTTACCAGAGACAGAGCGGGGAGCAGAACAGGTAGATCAACAAAGTACACTGCTGAGGGGAGCAGCGGGCGAGACAGGAGAGTTCTGCTGTGCCATGTGGGTCACCTCCGGGGCCGGGAATCGACTCTCACTGAAGCGGCTGCAGCTCGCTTGCAGTGCTACATCCTAACTCATTGCACCACCAGGGAGGGCCCTGTATTTTTTTTTTAATAGGGAACCAGAACAGGAGCAGAATGGGTTTGGATTTATGTGGGACAGACAACAGTATACATCCCAGTCTTGCCCTGGATGATGACATTTCTTTTACTTTATGTTACAAAGTGGTGCAAAAGGGCCTGGGTCTTCTGGACATTCTGAAGAACACCATTGGTTTATTAGATTGGTGACATGGAGACTAATGGAACCGGATGAACAGGAGCTGGCAGGTACCTTGAAGGTGCTGTTTTGACATATGTTTTCCATGGGGTTGGAGGAATGGGACCTTCTACAGTTGTGAAATTTTAGGGGTTCAGTGGTCAGAGGCATGCTGGAATACCCCTTGTAAAGGACAGTGATTGTATCTTGCACCTCCCAGCCAAAGCATCACAGTGCTTGGTGCACTTCTCTGGGTTCTTGCACTGCATTTGGGAAGACTGGTTCTACTCATTCATGGGGGATAAGGAGAACTGAAAGCTTTTAGTGGGGTCCACACCATTGAAAGGGCTGTACATTGATCCAGGCTGTGGTGCTAGTGACCTACCAGTTGGCTCATATTATTGGATGGATCTTGCAGAATCAGCATTGGATAGCCAATGACGGAGACTGGTTAATGCAAAATTACCAAGTAATTCTACCAGTCGGTTGTTTAGGGTCTCTTGGCCGGCAGTGTGAGCATGACAGCACCTGTAGCAGTGCACAGGACATGGCAGACAGAGCTCAGGCCTGGTCCCAGACCCCACAAGAGGGCTTTAGACTCTTGGCAAGGACATCCAAGTATATTACTTTATCCTTTGGAATAAAGTTTTCTTAGTGGCTCACCATACTGCTATAAGAGAGGTACAACAGGAATTTTTGTTTCCACTTGATGAATGGGAAGACTGAGGCATAACTGACATTCAACCTAAAGAGGTGAAAGGGCCTTATTAAGGGTTAGCCAGTGAGTCATTCACTTACCTTTTGCAATTATTTACTGACGAGCTCAGTGATTCTTCCCATGAGTCACAGGCCTTCTCCTAGAGCTCAATTTGGAATGAGTGTGGGAGGAAGGGACAATGGGAGTAATCTTGTAATTCCACCAATGCAGAATAACTGCTAGCAGAGGTGTGAGTGTAGAGTGAACCTGGAGGAGATTCATTTGACCCACAGAGAAAGAGATGGGGGAGGGAGAGAGGAAAACAGGCAGACCAGGGGAACTTGAAGTGGTTCGGAATGGCGGAATGGCGGGAGCCAGGCTGGGGGATTCAGAGGGACTGGGACGATAGTCCCTTCGGTTCCAGGCTCCTTTCCTGCCAGTACTTCTTGCTCCCAGGGCAGCTGCTCCCAGTGAGCTTTTGGGCCATTTAAGGCCCTGGGCCATTTCATTAGGGAGGTTTGTTTCCAGATTCATCCCCTAAGCCCTATTAAGTCTCTTACTTAGTGGGGAAGTAGAAAATCAAGATGATATTTAAAAAGCAGTGGCCCAGCCTGTTCCTAGAGGAACAGCTAAATCCTCACCCATATTAAATACCTTCTCTTCAACTGCAGTGGCTGGGCCATTTAGGAAAATTAAAAGGAGAAAGATGAACGGAGAGTGGGGAGAGTGAGGAGCTTAAAAGCAAGTGTAATAGTGTTTCCAGTCCTGTGGTAATTAAGAAACCTCACATATGGCCTTTTCACTTTATCCTTCTCTTGGCTTATTCAGAGGGTTGGTCATTATGAAAGTGGTTTTGCAAAGAGGTGCTCGGGTTTCCAGCCCCGTGTCATTAGGCCAGCCAGGTACGTGGCTGGTGGCCAGCACAAGACATTGAGTGTCTCACAGCACGTGTGCTGAAGCTTTTGCACAGCAAACGGTCACCCTGTAGAGAGAGGTCTCTAAGGCAGCAGAATTCAGGGTCTGTCTCTACTCAAGAAAAGCCCATGCACGGCAAAGGAACTGGCTGACACACGTGGGCAAGAAGTTTTATCATTGCTCTTCAACAGTGTTATATTAAAAGCATCAGGGGTTAATAATGTAGAAGAGCAATGACATAGTATTATCAATCCTCTGGATTAACATAAGGCAAGAAAAGAGAAACACTAAATGCCAGTAGGGAAGTAGGGCCTTGTGCATAGTTGGTAGGAGTCATAAATTGATGCCAGCTTTTGGGAAAATACGTAGGTCACAAAAATCAAGATTTTTAATATGTATTGAGAATTTAAAAAATGTAGCAATAGTTGGTAAATAATTCTACTGCTAAGAATAGGTACTGAAGAATATCAGAAATGGAGACCAAGAATTACGCAGGCATGTGTTTATTGCAATGTAATATCTTTTTTCTTTTTTTAAGATTTATTTATTTATACATACAAGAACTGGGGTATAGGCCAGAGGTGTGGGGGTTGTGAGAGGATTCACCGGAGACAGAGTAGGGAACAGATTGACTGTTCCCAGTAGGGGGCAGATTGACTGAAATACACTGCTGAGGGGAGCAGCAGGTCGCTCAGGAGAGGGCTGCCATGCCATGGGGGTCACATCGTGGCTGGGGATCGACCTCATGCTGCAGTGGCTGCAGAGAGCTTCATAGTGCTTCACCACCAGGAGGGCCCTACAGTGTAATTTCTAAGGTTAACAAAACCAAAAAAATAAAAAAAAAACAAAAACAAAAAAAGGGAGAGAAGGGAAAAGCCCAAGAAGGGATTTTTTATGTCAAACGTGGTATGGTTCATCCATAAGAAACAGTAATTAGTCATCGAAATGATCTTTATGAAAGATATCTTTCAAGAGGGTACAGAGTGATTTATATACAATTCTTACAACTCTCTTTTTCTCACATACACTCACGTCTTCTCCCCAAGCCCCCCCCACCACATATACACACTATTAATCTGCCCTCATAGATCTCCACTTAACTCACCACTCAGTTATACTAACTAGTTGGATTAACTCGGTTTCTTCTGTAAACAAAACAGTTGATGCCCATGTTACGGGGACACTAGTGGTTAAGTCAGCTTCCCTCAACTCAGCTGTATACTTAAGAGTCCGTTGTTTATTATTCTGCTAATACCCTACCAAATTCAATTTGGTATTTTATACTATTGAGGTTTTCTGAGTCTGTATTTAAGCATGTGCTTGACTCTGTTTTTGGTGTGTGGGGCAAATTTGGTATAGGGTTAAACTTTGTAACAGGAGCTGAGAAATCTTTCCTACGATCTGATTAGTAGCTTGAGAACACCCTGTCTGTTGAAGGCATGGTACAATTTCCTGTATATACCATCTTAACCTAGACTCTTTTTTTAGGAGTAAATCAATGACTGTTCTTCCTCTATCTTCAGTGGGAAGTGGTCTATGAATATCTTTTGCATTTTCTTGAGCCAACTTTGTACTTACATTTTACTAGAAAAACATAACATTCTTTGCTTAATTTTAATTTTATAATTATATCATTTAGGTACAGTCTCTGGGTATTTTTTGCATAGTCCTTCTTGTCCTCTTTTTTTCAGCAAGAGCTGCTCAGGTGCTGGGCTAGCAACGTTATGCTTAATGTTTCCACTAATGTTGAGACGAAATTTCTTTTATGTAGTAATTTCCTAGAGAAGTAAAGCTTACTTCTGAAAACACCAAAATATTTTGCCATTTTTTTCAGTGGAAATTTTGGAAAATAATTTGTATAACTTTAGTTTTATTTTTGAAGTTGACAATATAATTCAGTATTTTCCACTTGTTACATTGAAATTTTACTGAGATAATTGTAAGCTTAGATATAATTGTATATGGAGTGATTCCTTGTATACCTTGTCTAACTTCCCCTAGTGTTAATATTTTGCAAAACTATAGGATAGTATCACAACTAGAATGTTCACATTTATACAATCCACCAACATTTTCATATTTTTACAATTTTATTTGTACTAATTTTTGTGTATGTATTAAATTGTATACAGTTTTATCTGCTGAGTAGGTTAGTATTTCCACAATATCTCAAGGACCTCACATTTACCTTTCTTATGCCTACTCATGTTTTAAAATTATACAGATATATAATATCATCATACTAATCATGTATTACAGCTAATACATGTATTATACAAATACACCAATTATGTATTAAACTGATTAGTGAAATTATGCATTAATCTGTTTGTCAGAATGCTGTAGTTGGAATTAGTAGGTTTTCTTATATAAACAGCAACAAATAGAAAATAAAAATGAAAAAAGATAGCACTTCAAATATACCAAGAAATATCAGCTATCTAGAAGTATATCTAACAAAAAATGTGTAAAATGTCTATGGAGAAATCTAGAAAATATTGTTGACAGAAAATCAAGAAGTTCTAAATAAATAGACACATAATGTTCTTAGCACTAATGATATCAGTCCTCAAAGTGTTCCATAGATTCAGTGCAATCATGAAATGTCTTAATTGTTTTGTTTTTTTTTTGAGTTTTTACAAGGAAATTCTAAAATTATGTGGAAATGTAAAGGAACAGTCAAAAATAATCTTGAAGAAAGAAACAAGAATGTGGTGGTTCCTCACGACTTATGCAACTTCAGTTATTTATACAGTGTACTCTCAGACAATTGGCACAAGGTTAGACAAATATAGCAGTGAAAGAATGAGAATGCAGAGCAGGCCATTTATATATTGACATTGGTTTATGACAAAGATGGTATTTCTGAGCAGTAGAGAAAAGTCTCTTCAATAACTGATGCTGGGAGCAATTCTACTCTTAGGAGTCTACCCAAAGGACACAAAAACATTAATTCAAAAGGACACCTGTACCCTTATGTTTATTGCAGTACAGTTTACAACAGGTAAGTTATGGAAGCAATGCAAATGCCCCAAAATAGATAATTGGATCAAGAAGATGTGGTATACTTACACAATAGAATATTACTCAGCAGTCAAAAAGGATAAACTCATACAACATGGATAGAGCTAGAAGGTATTATGCAGCAAAATAAGCCAGAAAGAAAAAGAAATATATCAAATGGTCTCACTGTAGGAGGAATGTAGAGAAAACAAGAAAGGAATCAGAAAAAAACTATAATAAAGTGAAAATCAAAATCATCAGGCAACTATAGATCAGAGACATTCTGTAGGAGGGGAGGAGGGAGAAGGACCAGGACAGGAGTTAGAAGAGCCAAAGGGACTATACTATGCTGATGGTGCATGGGTGAATTGGTGGTGGGAATTTCATGGGGAAACCATACATTGTACAAAAATGAAGGATGATGTAATGAATAAATTTAAAAAAATTAAAAATAAATTATGCTGGGGAATTGGATATCTGTTAAAAAAAAAAAGAAATTTGACCTTTACCTCACATTATATACAATTAAATCCAGGTGTGTGGTGTGTTGAAATTAAAAATGTGGAACAATGATATTGGGAGCTATGATGGAACAGTGCTTGAATGACATTGTGGAGAGGGAGAAATTTCTGTACAGCCCATAAAAATCACTTTTTACAAAAATGTAAAGAAAAAGGACTGTATTAAGATTAAAGCTTCAGATCATTGAAAGATACCATAAACAGAGGGAAAAATGAAGTGACATTATGGAGAACACTTGGCACACATAGGGCAAAAAGCCATATCCAAAATTGATAAAAGACTGTTATAAATCAATAAGAAAAGATAAGTAGCTTAAGAAAAACTAAGCAAGAGACTTAAACAGGCACTTCACAAATGATGATATATAAATGGCCAATAAACATTATAAAAGCTGGTCAATCTTTTTATTAGTAAGGGACATGAAATTTTATACCACAATAAGTAACTTATCACACTGGCTAATGTTAAACATTGGAAAACATCAGGTCTTGGTGAGGTTATGGAGCAATGGAAATTCTTCCACATTGCTGTGGGAATGCTATATGGGTCTGACTGCTAGGGAAAAGAGAGAGGAATTATCTAGCAGACTCAAAGACACAACCTTTGACTCAACAATTCCCTTCCCAGAGATATACCCCAAATAAATGAATATTTGTGTGTGATATTGTGAGATATATTTACATCTTTATATATTTCCTCATCTTTCATTTCTAGCAAAAGAATCTAAAACATCTTATACTATTTGATCTTTCATCTCAATTGCAGACACAGAGCTCTTAAGTCCCTTAGAATTTCTTGGGTGATAGGGGCATCTTTTGTTCTAATAGGGTGACCTTTGGTGTGGTGTAGTCCTGGATGGGTTTAGGATGGGAACTGGTCAAAATAGAAAGACCAAACTGTGTTTCATAGCTTGGAACTTAGAGCCCCCCTCTTATCCTCTTGAAAGGGGAAAGAAATTGGAGATTGAGCTAATAATCAATCATGACTAAATGATGAAGCCTTCATAAAAAAAATCCCTAAATTAAGAGTCTGGAGAGTTCACAGGATGATAAACACATGCAATTTCTGGGAGGGAGATGTACGCTATTATTGTGGGGACAGAAGTTCTTGTGCTTGGGACAATACTGAACCTCACTTGATGTGCCTGATTACCTACTTGGGCATTTGTGTCCTCTATAACATGATAAACTACTAAACAAAGAAGTGTCTTCCCAGTGCTTGAGCTATGAGAGCAAATTATTAAACCTGAGGAAGGAGTCTTGGAGATCTTTGGTTTGTAGTCAAGTGGGTAACCTGGGATCCACTATTTGCAGTGGGTGAGGGCAGTCTTTTGGGACTGATCCCTTAACTTGTGGGATCTGATGCTAACATCAGGTATTTAGTATCAGAGTTGAAGTGAATTATAGCACACCAGGGTGTTGGAGAACTGGTTGCTGTGGGACAAATATCTACATGTTGGGTGACCACAATTAGTATGTGCATATACAGAGGAAAAGAGTTTCCTCTCTCATTGTGCTCTATGATAGGTGTAAGACTGCCTCTTTTTTTTTTTAATTTTTTTAAAGATTTATTTGCTTATGCATACAGACCTGTGGTATAGGCCAGAAGTGCAAGGGTGGTGAGAGGATTCACCAGAGACAGAGTGGGGAGCAGAACAGGCAGGTCACCAGCTGAGGGGAGCAGCGGGCGGGTCAGGAGAGGTCTGCCACGCCATGTGGTCATCTCCGGGGCAGTTGGGGATCGAACTCATGCTGCAGTGGCTTTAGCCTCTCAGTGCTGTGCTTTAACCCTCTGTGCCACCAGGGAAAGCCTGTAAGACTGCTTCTTAAAAGCCATGTAAATGTATGAGGGTATAGTCTTATGCTGAAATATTATGTACTAGTAAAAATGAATTACGTGACACACAAAACCTAAAATCTATTAAAAATAGCCATACTGGGGCCCTCCCTGGTGGCACAACACGTTAAACTGCAGCACTATAAAGCTGGCCACAGCCACTTAAACACGAGTTTGATCTCCCACCAGGGAGGTGACCCACATGGCACAGCAGACCTCGCCTGTCTTGTCCCATGTTCCCCTCCCTAGTGTACTTCATCAGTCTTCCTGTTCTGCTCACCACTCTCTCTCTGGTGAATCCTCTCACCACCCCTGTGCCTCTGGCAGAACTCCAGTTCTGCATGCATAAATAAATAAAATAAAATAAAAAGATTTAAAAAATATACATACTGTATGATTCCATATATTTTAGTTTTAGGATGAAAGTGGGGCTATGATGGGAAAGTGAGCTAAGGTGATTGCTGGAGTCAAGACAGTTCAAGACAATGTTCAATTTTTTTTTAACTTGGTTGAGAACCAGTTAGATACTTAATTTATAATAATTTGTTAAGTTACACCTTGAATACGAGTTAATGTATTCAACACAACAATGAAAATGCTTTAAAAGTTCCAATTATAGGAAGTGAGAGGCTGGAAGTGGAGCCAGGAAATTTTGTACTATTTCTATCCTCCAAACATTCCTACTAGCTGAGCATTGCCACGCCTCTGGTATAGGTGCATTCACTGAAACTCTGAAAGGTTAAGTCATTTGTCTGAGTTCACACAGGTAGTTTGTAACTAAGCCAGAATTAGAATCTAGATCTATATTTATGCTTATTCTGTTAAATAACACAAATACCTCAAATCTTGATTCACAGATACACACGTATTTGTCAGTAGTTCCCTGACAATTGCTGCAAATGTTTTGACTTCATTTGACTAAGCCTCGCTAATAGTAGGTGGTCTGCCAGTGCTACTGTGACCCATCGCAGACCTCTGGGTTCTGCCAGCTCTGCCTGGGCCTGGTCCCAGCTTCTAATCTGTAGCAGGGATTTACCTGCCTCTCCGCTTTATTCTTCTTACTTCACAGGCTCAAGAAGAGGAAGGTGCTGCTTTCTGATATTGAAGCACCATCCAATCCCCATGGAACCCCCAAACTTCTGACCTTCTTGTTTTACAGATCTGAGGAGGCCACATGTTTATAAAAAACCTCATGGCAGGTGAAACCCTGCTGCCCCTGAGGCCTGCCTGGCGTGGATTAAACCTGTACTTGCAACAACAGTTTCCCAGCCTGGCAAAGCCTCTGCCCCTTGGCCCTTGGCCCTTCTGTTTGTTTTGCTTTACACTGACCTGAAATGGATACCTTTATGGGTCCCTGCAGCAGAACCAATAGCAGTCGGGACCTGTGTGGACAATGGCTATCCTCACCTGTAGGTCAGGGGTCAGGCGCAGCGGGACAGCCCTGTCAGTGCTTCAAAAGCAGAGGCCTCAGTGCTGGTGGACTCTGCCCCTGGATCAGCGGCTGGCTGGATCACAGGTGCACATGGCTATTCAAGTCACAGTGACCAGGATGGGGGTTAGTTCTGGGCGGTGTGCTGGTGGCTTACCTGGGATTACAGCCCAGTCACAGGTGTCCACTCCACTCAATGCAAAGGAATGGAGATTGGATTGGGGCCTCACATTCACAAAGTGGGGTGGAGCAGCAGGAAGAGACAGCTGGGTCTCCTCAGGAAGGACAGCTATTCACAGACTAACTAGGTGGCATTTCATGGAATCATTTCCCAATTCTTGGTCAGTATTTGTGATCTATTTGAATATATTTTTAGCTTAGTAGGTCAATACATATTATGTGGTTCTTTTAGAAAAAATGGAAGGAAGGGGATGAAAGAGGTATGAGTGTGTATGTGTTTATTAGGAAGGATTGGTGCTTAAAAAATATCACTTATAGGCAAGTGGAGAAGATCACATGTTCACCTGTGAAACATTTATAGCACCTCTGGATCCCTGGTAAGGAGATTAGAGATTGTGCTCTGGACTGCAACCCTGTACCCCACCTTCCTCCACACCTTAGGATAGGTACTGACCTTGTGAAGTACACTGATAGTACAAAAACTGCAGTCTTATGTCTGGAACCATTTAATAATGAAGGTTTAAAGCATATCAAGTATTATCTCTGATCACAATGCTATCAAATTAGAAATAAAAAATATATCAGGGATGCCACAGACATTAGCCATCTCTCTCTACCCCAGCATTATTCCCACAAATGGCTGGACTCCTCCAGGCTCCTCCCCACCCTCTAACTCAACAACTACAAAACCAGATTTCGGTACCTATGGAAGTCAGTAAAGTAAAAACATTAAAATAAAACATAACCATAGAGCCACCTGCTAGAAAATTAAAGAGTAGTTCAGCTCTCTAAGTTACTGCTACAGATATTATTTAAAAAAAAAAAAAAGGAAATCTAAGGCAGCAAATGGGCAGACAAAAAGTATCCAGTGTATGGCACTTTGAGACCTCAAGGGAAAATGACACAGCAAGGAAAAGAACTCTCTAGAGTCCAACCACAAAGACATATTACATCAGTGTTGATTTTTGTACCATGTATGCTTGTATGATTTCTCCTTTCAGGTATATTCCCTGTAAAACTCCCACCACCCAATTCACCTGTGCACCATCACCATAGTTCCTTGTTCTCTTCTCTGTTTTGATTATTCTACCTCCCCCTCCCTTGAAGAATGTCTCTTTTTTATAGTTGCCTGATAATTTTGTTGTTTTTTATATTCTTATTGTTATTTTTTGTCTCAATCCCTTATTTGGTTCCCCTATATTCTTCCTAAAAGTGAAATGCAGCCATTCAATATTTTTCTTTTTCCTTCTGGCTTATTTTACTGAACATAATCCCTTTCAGCTTCATCCACGTTGCTGTGATGGCATGAGTTTACCTTTTTTGACTGATGAATAGTATTCTAATATCTATATGTACCACATTTTCTTGATCCAGTGATCTATATTTGGGCATTTGGGCTGTTATCATATCTTACCTATTATAAACAGTGCTGCAGTAAACATAGTGGTGCAGATGTCCTTTGAATTAATGTTTTTGTGTCCTTTGGGTAGATCCCTAGGAGCAGAAGAATTACTGGGTCACACGTAGCCCCATTTTTAATAGTTTGAGGACCCTCTACACAGCTTTCTATAGTGGTTGGACCAGTTTGCATTTCTAACAGCAGTATAGGAGAATTCCTTTTTTGCAACATCCTTGTCAATATTTGTTATTTCCGGTTTTTTTTTTATGTGTCATTCTCACTGGTGTAAGGTGGTATCTCATTGTGATTTTCATGATTTGCATTTCCCTAATTATAAGTGATGTTCAACATTTTTCATACACTTGTTGGCTATTTGTAAGAAATTGAAATTTTTGATGAGAAAATAATAGATTCAGGGGATTATGAGATTAAGAAAATTCTACAAGTCTATGGAAACAGAATAGACCAATGGAGGTCTATTTCAGTGCCTTGAAAGTAATGTACAAAGGAACCAGGAGGGGGGAGAAAGATGTATACAAATAAGAACATTAAGAAACACTTCAAGAGCTGACTCCATTGCTAATGGCAATATAAGGTTAGTGGTTATTCCAGAAGGAGAAGAGAACAGAGAGCTTCTTCAAAGAAAATAATGGAGGAAAACTTCCCAAACCTGAGGAAAAAACTAAATCCACAAATCCATGAAGCTAAGGAACCTACTTAAATGTATTAAGACATATACCAAGACTTAATAGTAAAACTACAAACAGTTAAAGACAAAGAAAAAATATTGACAGTGGCTAGGGATTAAAAGCAGGTAACCCGTAAAGTACATCCATCAAGCTTACTTTAGCCTTCTCAGAAGAATTTCTAGAAGGAGTAAATGGAATGCTGTATTAAAAATTCATAAATATAAAAACTGCTAGTCAAGAATACTATAACCTGTAAGACTCTTTTGCAGGTATAAAGAAGAAATAAAGATTTTATCACATAAACAAAAACTGAATAAGGTTGCCAACACTAGACCTCCCCTACAAAAAATGGTGAAAGCTGCTCTACTATTTAAATTGAAAGTAGAAAAATCCAAAATTTTGAAAAAGGAAATACATACAACCAGAAAACTAAGGCAAAATGGCAGTAGCAAACCCACAGATGCTAGTCACTGAAAATGTAAATGGATTGAATATACCAATCAAAAGGTGCAGAGTTGTTGGTCATATCAGAAAATAAAACCCAGGACCCATTTCTGCTCCAAAGATAAATATGTGTTCAAATAAATGGTTGAAAACAACCCCACAAGCAAATAGTACCCTAAAAACAGGGGCAGAGTCAGCCATACTTATATCAGCTAAAATAACTTCCAACTAAAAAAGTCAATGAGATATAAGGTGGGCATTATGTAATGATTAAGAGATCTGTACACTGAGGAGACACAGTCCTCATCAATATATGCACCAAATGAATGTTCATCAAAACATATAAGGCAACTATTAACAAATTCAGAAATAGACTTGGTAGCAACACAGTAGTCATAGGGGCCATCAACATTCCACTTTCATGAATGGAAAGGTAGCCTTGATTAATAAAGAAATAGCCTTATGTTGGAAATCAGGCCACGTGGGTTTATAGACATTTATATGTCAGTGCATCCCCAAAGAGCTGAGTACACATTCTTCTCAAATGACATTATTTAATTTTGAGGATAGATCACATGTTGGGTCACAAAACAAATGTCAATAAATTAATGAAGATTGAAATCATATCAAGTATTATCTCTTATCATAATAGTGTCAAACTAGAAATCAACCACAAATGAAATTAGGAAAAACCTTAAATATGTGGAGACTCAACAACACACTATTGAATGACTATTGGGTTAATGAGGAAATCAAAGGAAAAATTAAAAAATATCTGGAAATGAATGAAAATGAAGACAGGAGATAGCACAATCTTTGGGACACAACAAAAGCAGTACTAA
Organism: Condylura cristata; assembly: GCF_000260355.1. Classification (NCBI taxonomy): domain Eukaryota; kingdom Metazoa; phylum Chordata; class Mammalia; order Eulipotyphla; family Talpidae; genus Condylura; species Condylura cristata. The sequence goes on along the minus strand of NW_004567115.1, from coordinate 9,301,460 downwards.
GAGGGTAGTAGATTGAAATAAAAGCTCAAATCATGAAAGAAGAAAGATATCAATTAGATTATCTAAAACCAACTAAAGGAGCTAGTAAAAGAAGAACAAACTAAATTAAAAGTGGTTGGAAGGAAGGAAATTGTAAAAGTGAGAGAGGAACTAAGGGAAGCAGAACTCAAAGACACAGCAGAAAGACCAATGGGGGGGCAGGTAGGGGGAAGCTGATTCTTGAAAAACTAAGAAAATGAAAAATAAACTTTAGCTAGGCTCAGTAACAGAAAAATTTCTACAGAATAGAATCATAATAAAAGAGAGAAATTACAAGAGAAGACAGCTCAGAAATGGAAATGACTATAAGAGACCAATATGAACATCTTTTTGTCCATAAATTGGATATTTTAGTAGAAGAAATGCACAAATTCTTAGAAGACAAAAACTTCTAAGAGTAAATTAGGAAGAAATAGAAAATGTGAACAAGTAAATTAAAAGCAAAGAAATTGAAATGGTAATCAAAGTGCCCCTCTCTCTCTACAACAAAAAGCCCAGGACTAGATGTGTTTAATACTTAGTCTACCAAACCATCAGAGGAACTAATGCTTTCTCAAACTCTTCCAAAAAACTGAGAAGGAAATGCTTTTAAACATGTTTTATGAGATCAAAATTTTTCTGATACCAAAAGCAGAAAAGACATCACAAGAAAGAAAACCACAGGCCAATATCCATAATGAACATAGATATAAAAACCCTCAACAAAAGCTTAGCAAACCAAATTACAATATATTAAAAAGGATCATACACCATGACCAAGTGGAATTCAATCCAGAGATGCAAGATAGTTAAACATATGCAAATCAATCAATGCAATTCACATCAACCAAAAGGAAAGATAAAAATCATATGATCATATAAGTACATGCAGGTCCAACAAGATTAAACACCCTTAATGATAAAAGTCCTAAAAATGGGGGATTGCTTCAACTTAATAAAGACATTATATGATAAACCTACATCATATTCAATGGTGAAAGGCTGAAAACTTTTCCTTCAAGATCAAGTCCAAAACATGGATTTTCACTTTCACAACTATTATTCAACATAGTGTTGTTAGTATTAGCTAATGGCAGTTAGGCAAGAGAAAGATATAAAAGTAATCCAAACTGAGAAAGAAGTAAAAGTATCACTGTTTATATAGATACATGATAATATACATAGACTATCCTAAAGACTACACTGAAAATTTATTCGAAACATTAAATCAAAATTGTACAATGGCAAACTAATAAATCAATATACAAAAGCTTGTTGCCTTCCTATGGAAACAATGTATTAGAAAATAAAGAAACCAGAAAAGCAATCCATTTAAATTTTAGAGACAATCAAATTCCAAAGACATAGCTTAAAGAAAGTGAAAAACTTTTATAACATTGTACAACAGAAAATCTAGGCATTTTTTTTTAAAAGAGAAGACATAAAGAAATTGAAAGCTAGTTTCTGATCATGAATTGGAAGAAGTAACATTGCTAAACTAGCCTTCTAACTCAAAGCAATATACAGATTCAAGGTAATCCCTATCAAAATTCAGTGATATCTTTCAAAGAAATATAACAAACATTGCTAAAATTTAGAACCCAAATAGTCAAAGCAGTACTGACAAGCACAAGTGACTCTGGTGCAATGGGTGAGGTGTGGTAGGAATTTCACAGGGAAATCATTTATTGTACAAAATGAAGGATGATATAATGAATATATTAAAAAAATTTTTTTTTTAAAGAGGGAGAATGTAGGTATCACACTGCCAGACTTCAAACTATACTATGAAACTATGGTAATCAAGATGGTATGGTGTTAGAATAAAAATAAATCAATGAAACTGATTCAAGATCTCAGCAATGAATCCACACGGATGTAGACTGAAATCTACAACAAAAAAGTCAAGAGTATTCAATGGAGAGAGGAAAGTCTCTTCAATAGTGTTTGGAAAACTGCACAACCATACGCAAAAGAATGAAGCTAGCCCACTACTTCACACATATACAAAAATTAAATCAGGATGGAATAAAGAGTTAGGTATAAGACCTGGGATATAGGAGAGAAATTAGGCAAAACCTAAGACATAGACCTCAGTGATCTATTTGGGGACTCATCTCCTATGGCAAGGAAACAAAAGAAAACAAATGGGGCTACACCAAATTAGAAAGCTGTGAAAGAAACTTTCATTAAAACAAAAAGGCAACCTGCCAAAGGAAGAAAATATACATCTGACAAGGGGCTAATATCCAAGATCTACAAAGAACTCATACAACTCAACAAAAACAAAACCCAAATAAAAATGGGCAGAAAGTGCTAAAGGGGCACTTCTCCAAAGAAGGCATAAAGATAGCCAACAGGAACATGAAAAAAATGCTCAGCATAGGGATATTTATGCCAAAATCACATTGAAATACCACCTCCTACCCATGAAAATGACCCATGTCAAAAGGTGAGAAAGGAGCCCTTATGTACTGGTAATGGGATTGTAGACTGGTTCAGCCCCTATGGAAAATAGTATAGAGGTTCCCCAAAAGATTAAAAATACATATGACTCAGCGATTCTACTCCTAGTTATCTGCCGGGAGAATGCAAAAATACTAATTTTAAGGGTATATATTTGCTATGTTTATTGCAGCACTAATTACAATAACCAATTATGTAAACAGCCTAAGAGTCCAAGTACAGATGAATGGATTAAGATGTGGCACACACGCACACACACACAGATGGAATACTATTCATTTATCTAAAGGGATGAAGTCTTGTCATTTGTGACATTATGGATGGACCTTCAGGGATTATGCTATGTGAAGTAAGTGCAAACCAGGATAAATACCAGATGATATCACTCACATGTCAAATATAAAGAAACAAAATAAAAGAACAGACAAAACTATACCAAAACATATGCTAGGATTCCGACTGCAGAATTGAGGCAACCAGAGGGGGAGAGTTTTTGAGTGGGAGCAAAGGGAGGAGGAACCCAATGGACTCTGGTGGAGTATTGTGTGTGCTTGGTGGTGAGTGTGGTGTGGCAACATATCTGAAGATGTATGAATTTATACTTCTAAATCATAGATTATTTTTAAAATCTTCATTTTGTCATTAAAAATTAATACAAGTAAAATACATTTAAATAGAATATCTGTGACAGCCTCTTGGTGACTTGAACATAGACTTTGTTTCACTGAACAAAGATTTTATCTACCTTAATGAGTCTTTCGTTGTTAGTCACATCACAGTTGATAGTTTTTCTGCAAAAGATGTCAACCTCTGTTGAGAACCTACACTCGCATCTTTTTCCTCTCAAGCCAACACACTCCTATGTGGTAAAGCAGATGTTCAAAATCAAACTTACATTAAAGTGATACTAAAATACAAGATCCAAACTGCTGAGGTTTCTAGACAAAAATTCAGTGAAAAGTTGACCACATCAAATGCAAGTACATTTTAAAAAGAGATTTATTTATGTATGCCTACAGAACTGGGTACAAGCCAGAGGTGCAGAGGTGGTGAGAAGATTTGCCAGACAGAGAGGGGAGCTGAACAGGCAGATTGACAAGTAACACTGCTGAGGAGAGTCAGAAGAGGTCTGTAGCACCTTGTGGGTCATCCCCTGGGACTGGGGATCCAACTCGTGCTGAAGTGGTAGCTAGCTTCATAGTGCTGCACTTTAACCTGTTGTGCTACCAGGGAGGGCCCCAAACTCAAGCACTTTTGTGTATGCTCCACATGTCAGGTCACTGGTCTCTGCCATTTAACCCTCAGCTTTGCTTCACTGGTACAGGGGTCTGACCTAATTATTTCTGATGCCAATCTTTTCAGACTTGTTGAAAATATCTTCATTCCAATGCTATTTTACCATCAACTACTTAATAAATTTAACAGCTCTTCACAGACACTCATTAGACTTACAGTGAATAATGACTTATAAAAATGCTGAATCATTAATTTCTGTGCTTTTATAGCTGCAGTCTTCTTCAAATCTTTCCCTTTTTTTGAATTAATTAATTAATTTAGACATACAGACCTGGGGTACAGGCCAAAGGTGCAGGGATGGTGAGAGGATTCACCAGAGACAGAGTGTCTTCCCCAAATCTTTTGAGTCTGTTTTTTTGAACCCACTAAAAATATCGGTAAATAACGCAGCACTGTTATGGATACCTCTCAAAATCAGTCACCTATTTTTGGTCCTATGGAGCTTGGAGTACCATACTATAAGTTTGGAGATGTTTCTTTAACAGTCTAAAGAAATCTTTAGGTGACCCTTTACTATATCTTTTTGATTTTGCTCTTGATTATATTGCTTTGAGTCAATTCTTCACAATATGGAAAGTAGCAATGTTTACCACTATACCACCAACGCACAAATCTTCACAATTTGTCTTCACATTATTTTGATATTCTTTTCTCAGAAATTGCACACTTGAGTTTTGTGGCATCACTGCGGAATTAGCTTACCTTGGAGATATTTCAGGCTTGGTTCCAAATCATTGCAGAGCAAATATCACAGTGCAAAGAGTCAATGAATTTATTGGTTTCCCAATGCAACTGAAAGTTGTATTTATGTTACACTGTAGTCTATTAAGTGTGCAATGGTATTATGTCTAAAACAATGCACATAGCTAACCTGAAAAAAAATTAAAGCTTTAATGCTAAAAAATGTCATCATCTAAGTTTTTGTAGAAATGGCACCAACTGACTTACTCATCATAGGGTTGACATAATCCTTTAATTTGGAAAAAGCCCAGAATTTGAAAAGTGCAATAAAATGAAGTATGTCTGTAGAAATGGCTTCATACCATTCGTTTGTGATTTCATCTGTAACTCACTTAGTTAAATTCCACAAATGAAATTGCATTAAAATGAAACCTGCCTCAGCTCACTATATAGCATGTCAGGTAGTTGCTTCCCACCACGTCAGTCAATGTGGCTGGGATGGAGCTCTGGCCCTGCTGACTGTCAAGGTCACGTCGTCAACAGACCACCTGTCAGACCCTGTGACTCATTATATTATGAATTGCCTCAAAAACTTCATATTTTTACTGGTTACAGGCATATGATTTAGTCCTCTTATTTTTCCTAAGTCCTCTTATTTTTAAACCACTGATCTATGTTCTATGTTAAAAACATAATTTAAGTATTACTCTACTTTAAAAAGAGAAATTAAAAATAACCGAAATCTCAGAACTTCTGGTTTCTTTGTATTTGGGGAAAAATTGCAGTGGTGGAAGTGGAAAGATGCCCAGTGATATTTGTAAACAGACACGTGATCAAGAGAAACAGCAGCAGCAGCTGAACAGATTTGGGAGGTCTGTGGGTTTTTTATGTAGTTAAAGTGAAAATAACACTGATTTCTAAGTTGACAAACTCCTTTTTAAGAATGTTTCAGGGAATTGCCGAGAGTACATGCCCAGCCTACCCACCCTAGTCCTACCATGTGCCTGAGACATTGGCCAATCTGTTTTTGCCCTAGTAGTGTACTTGGTCCTGAGTTAATTCAAAGGCATCAGCTTTCTCCACAGCCAAGACAATGGAACTGTTCCACCTCTCGCTGCACATAACAGCTTTTTGTTACCTAGATTTTGGAAAAAATGACACAAATCCACAGAGATTTGTGCTGATTTAGTAGTGCAAAAATTACACAAACCCCTTTTATTCTGGAATTTGTTAAAAACAACTATAAAAAAGTTCAGACTCAAAACTCAAACAATGCAGAACTCTCTAAAGCAAAAAGTGGAAATTCTTCTCTCTCCCTGTTCTTACTATTCTCATCCCAACCCTATCCTACTTCTTAGGTTAACCATTAAATAATTTGCTATTTATTTTTCTAGATCTTCCTTTCTCTTTTTAATATTACATACAAATATGTGCAAGTATATAATATTAACTTAAAAATAAATGTAGGAACATATTTTGTAATTTACTTTTTTAAACTTTTTAACTGTCTAACTTATACTAATGCATCATACTTTAGCCTTTTCTTTTTTGATTACAGTTGTTTCCAAGTTTTTGCTATTATAAAAAAAAAAAAAAACCCTTGTGAACTTCCTTTTATGTATGTCCTTATGGACTGTTGCACTTAGGTCTGCAGGGTAGACTCCAAAACTGGAATTTCTGGATCAGTGGGTTTACAGATTTAAAAAACTGAAGAATGTTGCCAGATAATATTAAAAAGGTGTTTATGTTCTCACCAGCAAAGAATGAGAGTTTCATTCTTTCTAAATTCTTGCATAAGTAATTATCAACCTATAAAATCTTCCCAATCTAACAGAAAAATAACATTTTATTGTTATTTTAATTGTCAATGTCCATTCATTAAACAGCCTATTTTCACATGTTTACTATCAGTGGTTCTCAATTGGGGGTGCTCTTGACCTCCATGGGACATTTGCCAATATTTGGTGACATTTTGATTGTTGCCTGGTGTGGGGAGGAAGTTTGCTAGTGACATCTAGTGTGTAGACAGAATTACTAACCCAAATATTAGTAGTGTTGAGTTTCAAAAACTGGTTTATTAGTAATTTTTGTTTCTTCTATGAATTTCCTGCTCACTGTCTTTTTATTGTGAACTCTTTATATTTTGGAGATCTTACTTCTTTGTTTATTATATACATTAAAAACAGTTTCTCCATTTGATATTTATATTTAATTCTTTTGTTGATGTCTTTTCACCAGAGAATTTAAAATTTTATGTAAACATAGTATCTTGTTTTTTATTCAGAGTATCTTAATTTTTGTGCTGTGCTCACAAAGTATGTGCGTATATATATATATGTGCACATACATCTGTATATATATACACATATATATAAAGTGTGTATACACACATACATATATACATACACATAAATACACATATACATATTTTAAATTATATTCTATCATTGTTACATTGTTTATTTTAATGTTTCATTCTTTGGTTGGAATTTATTTTTATGTAGGCATAACAAATGTTTAAGAACTCTTAAATTAAACACTTTCCCCTTAAGGAAATTGAGGAAGACACAAATAAATGGTAAGATCAAATATCAGAAGACTTAATATTGTTAAAATGTCCATTCTACCCAAAACACCTAGAAAGTCAATGCAATTACTATCAAATTCCAGTGGCTTTTTTTTTTTTTACAGAAATAGCGCATACAAACAAAAGTTGTATAGAATCATAAAAGATCTTTAATAGTGAAAACAATCTTGAGAAAGAACAAAACTAGAAGTATCACATGTCCTAATTTCAAACTATTTTGAAAAGCTACAGTGATCAAAGCAGTATGGTATAGAGATCAATACCCAGAATAGAGAGCCCAGAAATACATAATCAATTACCTATGACAAAAGAGCCAAGAATATACAATGGGGAAAGGACGGTCTCTTCAATAAGTGATGTTGGGAAGGCTGGACAACCACATGCAAAAGAATGAAACTAGACCACTATTTTATACCACACAGAAAAACCAAAATGGATGTCAGACTTAAACATGAGGCCTGCAGCCATAAACCCCCTAGAAAAAAATACAGGTAGTAAAGACTTTGACACCTCATTTGGTGATTATTTTTTAAATCTGACATCAAAAGCAAAGGCAACAAAAGCAGACATTCCCAGGTGGTACTACTTCAAAAAGCCTCCGTGGATTCCCTTTTTGCTTTAATTTCTCAGAGTACTTTATTAAATCATGTCTCCTGTTCCTTCATCATTTCACTTTATTATTATTATTTTTTAGAAATTTATTTATGCATATAAGAACTGGGAGGCAGGCCAAAGGTACAAGGGGTGAGAAGACTCACCAGAGAGAGTAGGGAGCAAGACAGGCAGATCCACTGAAATACACTGCTGAGTGGAGCAGTGGGCGAGACAGGAAGGTCTGCTGGGTCTGTGGGTCACCTCTCTGGCTGGGGGGAGCATCATCGTGCTGTGCTTTAACCCATTACACCACCAGAGAGGGCCCTATTGCCTTGTTTTAAGTAAAGATTTTCCATCTTCACCAGTCAACCAGCTTCTGGTGGGCAGTTTTTGTGTGTGCCAGTTCAGTGCCATTGTATGTAAGTACACAAACACACTTCTGTAAGTGCATGAGCCTGTGCTGCTGGTCTGGGAGTCTGGGTCTGGGTGTGGGTGTATGATGAGAAGTTAGTAGAAATATGTTTGTGGTTTTTTTTTTTTTTTGTATGTGTATGGAAGTGGGAACTAGGATCCCTTAGCTACCGCTTTGTATGAAGGAAGGACTGGGAAGGCGATTGTGAAGCAGCTCTAGCCAATTTTGCCACTGATCCTTAAGGATGGCCTTGGGAAGCATATGCCCTGTTTTAGTGTCTTCCTCTGAAAAGGAATGGAACTTTAAAGTTGCAAGTTGAAATTCCATGAGAGTGGGAACTGCATCTCTTCATTTCACAGTTTTGTTAGCCCCTTGCACTTGATTAATAATCACATGAAAGGGCAGTAGTGCTCGTGGTGCTGTCTTGCCTTGTCCCATGCCCCATTGGTCATTGCTCACTGATTAGGATCTTTTTTCCTTTCAATTTGGATGTGACTTTTCCTTAGTATGGTTATAGCATAACCTGGTAGTCCCCAGAGAAGAAACCTATGTGCAGCTCTGGCTGAGTCTCTGTGTGCCCTCAGTGCTCCGCTTGGGCTGGAGTGGGAGGTGAGGGGGTGTTGTGTGCTCTCTGGTCCATGTTCTCCCAAAGGGTTGGAGGAGGGGGCTGGGATATACACTCTCCCTGGTGGCCCTGCTTGTGGCTGCTTTTTGCTTTACCAGTGATCTTCTTTTCTTTATAGACTTGGTTTTTCATAAAATCAATTCACTGCGAGGGGCCCTTGGCCCTGGGATTTTTGTAGAGAAATGGGAACAATTAATGTACTTAGCTAATGAAAAATAATGTTGCTAATGATTTATTAATTATCATGAGACTTATCTTTCTGCTTCTTATTAATCAAAGATGTCCTGGAGCCCTGGGGCTCCACAGAAGGGGAACAGACCTAGATTCAGCCTTGGAAAGGGGCGTGGGGATTGGGGCTTCCCTTGGTCTTGCTCTGGATTATTCCATCCTGAGGATTCAGCCCCCCTGTATTGTGGACAAAGAGAGCCGGCAGAGTCTAGGGAGTAGAGGCCCCATGCTGGGGTGAGCACCTAATGAGCTCCTGTCACTTGCACCGTGATCTGTATCCACATTCTCATTGCCCCAGCAGGGGAAGAATTATTGATCTTATTGCACTGGATGAGAAACCGAGGCCAAGATTGTTAAGGAGCTTGTCCCAGTTACACCATTAGAAAGGTTGGCACTGAAATTCCAACTTGGGTGTGTCTGACCCCAGAATGGATGTCTTTAACTGGGAAAGCCTGAATGAGAAGAGGAGACTTGGGCAGTACCCTTGGGCATGGCTGAGATGAGATATACAGTGTTCATTCTGGGGCCACAAGAGGAGGGGGGGACACCATTTTCTCTTTGGGCCTCATCACTTTTGCTCTCATGACTGCGACACAATTCTTGCCCCGAAATGGTTAGGAGCCCCTGGGCTCGGGCACACCTGCATGGATGTGCCCCAAGGGGCAGCTTGTCAGAGCTGGTGCCAGTGCTTCATGAGGACAGGGATGTGGCGGCGTCTTGCAGGTTGGGTAGGGCTGGATGGATGGGACTCTGTGGGGCGTGTGGCTAGGCAAGGGAAGCTGAGAAGGAATGGGAATGGCTGTGGTTTATTGAGTGGGGCTGTAAAGAGAAGCCCAAACTCTGTCACTGGGAGAAGAAGGGCATCCTGGAGGGGGTAGCTATGGCAGGAGGGGAGGAGGGGCCACTGCTGAGCTGGAGACTGTTGCCGGTGGCGCCTGCTCTCCAGGACCATTTTCTGACCCTGGTGAAACCAGCAGCAGATATCTTGATTGGGAAAATGCCAGTATGGAATGTGTTTCGTGTGTATGTGTGTGCACATACACATGAATGGCTACGAATGTGTTTGAGTGTGTATGTGTGAGAGCATGTGTTCATCTGCGAGAATCTGTGTATTCTAAGCATTTAATAACTTGGGGTGAGACTGTTCGGTGTGTCTGTGTGTGAGAATGCAAACAATTGTGTGTGTCTGTGTGAGCATGAATTGGTGTGAATGTGCTTGGGGGTGAAAATAACTGTTAGAATGAGAGGCAACTCCTGAATGTGCTTGATTGTCTACCTTCTTCTGTGTGAAAGTGTGCTTGTGGGTGTGCTGTGGGCTTTGGGCAATGTGAGCTCTTGTCTGGTGTGTCAGAAGAGGCAGGGGGAGTTGTGAGCAGGCAGAAGGGCTCTGTGGGACCCTGAGGAGAGCTGCTGAGAGTCTTGTCCTTTTTGGTACTGAGCTGAAGTACATACTGGACTTGAAATCATGGCAATGCTATTCGGACCAGGGCCTTCACGTGGGCACCCTATAGTGCACTCAGAACCACCACAGCCTTTCAGGTGACTGGACACATTGAGGGACCCCGCAGAAAGAGAGAAGCCTATTAGGAGCTCAGAGCCACCATCTTTGGCTGTGATTCAAATTAGCTGCACTTCTCTCCTCGCCAGCCCTTGTAGACTATGAGGCAGTCTTTTCCTTGCCTCCCTGCTATGGTAGGAGTGACTATATGACCATTGTGCCTGAGGAGAGTCACTGTTGTTGTGACACGAGACCCAGGGGGTCTTGGACCTACGGCCTCTGGGGAAAAGGCAGGCAGCCAAGAAATTGATGTTGAATGGTGTCCTCCTCACTCCACCTCTGTCCACTAGGGCTTGGCAAAGGTCCTTAATGCCTGAGGTCACCCCTTTTAGCAAATCTCTTTCCCACATGGAGGTGAACTCAGGCCAAAGACACACAGCTGAAGCCTGGTTTCTCAGAAACACCACTTCTGGTATCGCCCTGCCACCTAGAACATATCCCAGGACATTAATCCCCTTTTATTCAGAAGAGTGCTTAAAAAATTCTTGAGGATTCCCCTTGTGCAGAAATAGAAGGCGGGGCAAGAGAGGCTTTGGGAGCAGGAATGAGGGGTTCCTCCTGGTGATTCTGGGCAAACCTGCCTCTGGCTCCATTGAAAGCCCTCTGGATGTCTTGCTTTTTCTTATTCCATTGGGCCTCCCCGCTACTATGGAGCTGGCCCCATACTTCTTGCAACCTGCTCTTAGCCAGCCTTACTGACACAGGATCTGGGGCTACTCTAGCTGGTGTGGGGGGATCTGGGGCTGAGGGATCCTGTCTCCACTGCAGCCCCTGGAGTAGATCAGGGGCTCTGTCTAGAGGGACTCAATACTCTGCTCTGCACTGGGTCCAGAGGGGGTGGGGTGGGAAGGGTTGCGTCCGGGTGGGCCTGGCTCTCTTCAAGCAGTTGGGCTCCAGCTGCAAACTCCCAAACACATACTTTGGGAGGTCAGCCTGGCCCGAGGCTGGGGCATTCCATTATTCCGGTGACATATCTTTGAACATGCTGCAATTCCTACACCCCAGCTCAGGCCCCAGTCCCAGCCGCAGAGCTTTGTAGATGCTAGCGGAGTGCTGGGGGGCTGCTCAATCCTAAACTGGTCCCTAGGCAGAAACAGGAGGGACTGGTGGGGACAGGGCTGTAGGGCAGCAAGGCCTGGGAGGCCCCCAGCACCGGCATTTGGCATGAGCCCTGACTTCAGTTATTTTCCAATGCAAATTCCCCAGGAGTAAAATGTGAGTCTTTTGCTTATTTTTTTTTTAACAAATGTAAGAAAAAGTTTCTTCATTTAAAAATAAATAAATTTTTTTTGAAAAGTGAGATTCTTCCCCCCCCCCCCAACCCGAAAAGTGAGATTCTTAATGCCTGAGCTTTCGCGGCTTTCACGGCATTTTCTATCATTTCTTCCTCCAGTGGGAAGAGGCGGGAACCCTGCAAAGGGGGAGACTAGTACTGGCCTGTCTGTGGCTTTTATTTTCATTTTTCCTTGATCTATTCTATTTCTACTTCTTATTCCATCAGCCCTATCTAAAAGAAGCGCTTTCCAGAAGGTCTATTTTGTAATAGTGAAAGTGGCAGCCCAGACAGGATGACCAGGGAAGAGGTTCTGTGTAAGGCGAAATAAGTCTGTTTTTTTAGCAGCAGTCTGGCGATTGATTGTTTGTTAGGTGCCAACTGACAAAGTCCTGAGTCCCCCTTCCTCAAGCTGCTGCATCATCATTAACAAGTCTTCCCGCTGTCTGTGCCTGAGGCCCTTGCCTGCCCTCTGCACGCACTCATGGGCATAAGGCGCCCTCTCCTGTGGCTGGGAGTGCTGCTGCCGCTGCCCTCGAGCAAAGCTGTACTGTCTGATGTGTGTGCAAATGTGCCAGTCTGAGAACGATGCAGCCAGCCCTTGGCCAGGCTGACTGCTTCTGTGTCCATGGGATATGCAGCTGAGGTTGTTTGAGAAGCAGCTCCTAACCCCCAAACTCATCATCTGTCATCTAGTAAAAGGGCACAGATTCTGGAGTTGATTGGCTACAGTAGCTACAGTTGCTTTCTTCTTTATCTTTCATTTTTAAGAAAGATTTATTTATGCATACAGAACTGGGGTACAAGCCAGAGGTGCAGAGGTGTTAAGAGGATTCACCAGAGGCAGAGTGGGGAGCAGAACAGGCTGATCAACGAAGTACGCTGCTGAGGGGAGCAGCGGGCAAGACCTGAGCAGTCTGCTGCACCGTGTGGGTCACCCCCTGGTCAGGGATTGAACTTGGTACGGCAGTGGCTGTGGATAGCTTCATAGTGTTGTGCCCTAACTCATTGTGCCAGCAGGGAGGGCCCATCACTTGGCAAAGTTTTAATGATATTTTCTTTCATAGTGCAAATGCTTTTTAGTTTGATATAGTCCCATTTGTTTGCTTTTCTTTTTGTTTTCTTGCTGTGGAAGTTAAATACCCAAATATATCATTGAAACTGATATTATGGCTTATTTTCCTATGTTTCCTTACGTGCATGTTATGTTACCAGATCTTATATCTATGTATAATTTATATATGTATATGTATTATCTAAGTTTATATTTATGAATTTAAACCATTTTGAATTAATTTTGTGTATGATGTTAGATAGTGATTTTATTTCATTTTCTGGAATATGACTGTCCAATTTTCCCAAAACCATTTGTTGAAGAGAATTTCCTTTCTCCAGTGTAAATTTTTAGCTTCTTTGTTATAGTATAGATTTCTGTCCATATAAGTGTGGGTTTATTTCTAGGTTTTCCATTGCTTTATGTGTACCCAACCCTATTGGGTAATCTTTTAATTATTATAACTTTTTTTTGTACACTTTCAAGTCTGGGAGTGCGATACCTCCATTTTCTCTCTCTTTTGTCAGGCTTGTTTTGACTACGCAAGGTCTTTTGTTACTCCGTATAAATTTCAGTCATGTTTGTTCTATTTCTTTGGAAGAAAATGTCTTTGACACTTTGATAAAGATTGCATTGAATCTCTGTATTGCTTTGAGTAACATGGCCATCTTTTAAGCTTTCTTTTTAAAACAATATAATAG
>NW_004567115.1:9285301-9286682 GCF_000260355.1 Condylura cristata | reverse complement strand
TACACTGCTGAGGGGAGCAGCGGGCGGGCAGGAGAGGTCTGCCACGCCATGTGGATCTCCTCCGGGGCAGGTGGGGATCGAACTCATGTGGAATTGGCTTAAGCTTCTCAGTGCAGTGCCCTAACCCACTATGCCACCAGGGAGAGCCGGAAACATGGCCATTTTTAACAGTGCTAATTTTTCCAGTCCATGAGCAGGTAATATTTTTTTCATCTCTGTGTGTCTTCTATTTCTTATTTTTAAAATTATCTAATTATCAAGTTTATTAATATTGCATTAAGATGTACTGAAATACGGCCTAACATAAATGAAAGGTCATTTTGATAACTTTTAGTCTTCATTTACCTCCCCACCCGATTCCTACATATTTAGCAATAAACATATATTTTAATAGACATATATGGAAATGCCATTCCCAGGCTTTGCACACATTCAATGGCTTTCCAATTTCTGATTTCTAATCCCCTTCCACAACAGTTATTCAAGAAATGTACTACAAGAGATTACTATGAATGTTTTCATGCCAATCGGTTGGAAAATCTGGCAGAATGGAGAAACTCTTAGAAACATGTAATCTTTCAGGACTGAGTCAGGAAAAATAGAAAACCAGGACAGACTAATTATAAGCAAGGAATTTGAAACAGTAGCCAAATCCTCCTAGAAAACAAAAGCTGAGAGAAAGATGTTTTTTTCTAGGGAGTTCTACTGAAATATTCAGAGAAACTAATATGTATCTTTCTCAATCTCTTGAAAAAAATTGAGAAAGAGCAACTGCTCTTAAACTCACTTTATGAGCCCAACACTATGCTGATACCAAAAGCAGATGAAGACATCACAAAAAAGAAAACTATGACAAATATCCCTGCTGACTACAAAGGCAATAGTGTCTATAAAATCTTAGCAAACTGAATTTAAAAACACATGAAAAGAATTCCACATTATGATGGACTGGAGTTTATTCGATGGATGCAAGGATGGCTCAATATCTGCACATCAAGCTATATGTAGTAATTCACTATGTCAGAAAAAGAAAGCCAAAAATCGTATGATGATATCATTAGATACAGAGAAGGCATTTGACAAGCTTCAACACCCATTTATGTTAAAAACTTATTAAAATGGGGATGTAAGGAACATACCTCTACATAATAAATGCCATATATACAGAACTCACAGCTAGCATCATACCCAGTGGTGAGAAACTGAAACCTTTTCCTTTAGTATCAGGTACATGACAATGATGTCAACATATCATTGGAAGTCCTAGTTAGAGCAGGCAGTTAGGCAAGAGAAAGATATGAGTGGAATCCAGATTGGAAAGAAAGTAGTGAAGGTATCATTATTTGCAGATGGCATAATAATATATGTAGAAAACCCTAAA
>NW_004567115.1:9280937-9284921 GCF_000260355.1 Condylura cristata | reverse complement strand
AGAGCAAACACTTAAAAATGTATATGGAGCCACAAAAGGCCCTGAATAGTTAAAGCAATCTTGACAGAAAAGATGAATAGTGGTATCATGCTTCCATACTTCAGATGATACCACAAGGCTATAAATCAAAACAGTATGGTACTGGAATAAAAATAGCTACACAGGCCAATGGAAAAGAATTAAGATCCCAGAAATAAACCCACACTCATATGGACAGTTAGTCTGCAATAAAGGAACCAAGAGTATATAATGGAGAAAAGAAAGTCTTTTCCACAATCAGCTTTGGGAAAACTGAACAGTCATATGCAGAAAAATGAAACCAGACTACTATTTCACACTATACACAAAAATTAACTGAAATGGATCAAAGACTTGGAAGCAGGACTTGCAATCATCAGATACATAAGGAAAACATAGGCAAAATACTTCATGACACTGCCTGCAGTGATGTCTTTGAGGGATTTGACTTTAGTGGCAAGGAAAACAAAGCAAAAACAAACAAATGAAAAAGAGATAAACAAATGAAACTACATCAAACTAGAAAGCTCTTTTCAGTAAAGGAAACTATCCTTAAGCCAAAAGTACACCCTACTGAATGGGGGAAAATACTTGCACATCGTACTTCTGACAAGTGGCTAATATCCAAGACCTACAATGAACACATACAACTCACCAAAAGAAAATAAAGAACCCTATCAAAAAATGGACAGAAGCGCTAACTAGGTATTTCTCCAAAGAAGACACACAGATGTCCAGTAGCTACATGAAACAAAGTTCACTGTCACTTATCATCAGGGAAATGTAAATCAAAACCATAATGAAATACCACTTTACCCCAGTGAAAATATCAAATAAACCAGTATCAGTAAATGCTGAGGAGGAAAACAAAGGTGCCTTCTTACATTATTGGTGGGATATAGACTAGTCCAGCCCCTATGGAAAACAAATATTAGAAATAGATATACTATATGATCTAGCAATCCCAATGTTAGGCATCGATCTACAGAAAGCAGAAACACTAATTTGAAAAGCTATATGCTCTCCTATGTTTATCATGGCACTATTTACAATAGCCAAATTATGGAAATAACATAAGTGCCCAACGACAGATGAGTGCATAAAGAAGATATGGCTTATATACTCCGTGGAATACTACTCATCTGTGAAAAATGAAATCTTGGCTTTGAGACAGCATGTATGGCAATGTGGAGGGGATTATACTACATGATAAGCCAGAAGGAGTAGGACTAATACTGAGTGGTTTCTCTTTATGTGGAATATAAACAAACAAAACAAAGTGAGATAAAACTCAAACCCTAGAAATAGGACTTCAGAATTGTGGGTATTAGAAGGTGAGGAAAGTTGAGGGTTGGAGGAAAGGGGAGGAAGTCCAGGGATTAAGTCCAGGGTTAAGGACTATGAGTGCTTTGGTGGTGGGTGTGGTGTGAACATCTGAGGAAATGTGATATTCCTTTAAATCATTACAAACCAGTGTTACCTCAGTGGGAGGAAAAAAGGAAAACAAAACAACTGACAAACCAAAACTCTTCCAAATCTTTGTGACTGGACTCCAGAGAGTTTTTCTCTCTTTGTGATGTCATCTCTTGTGATAATAACATATGTGTTATAGTTTTTTTTTTTTGTCTGTTCAGTTTGCAGCTTTAAATTTCCATATTAAAAAATATGTCTGTAGAGGAAACTTAGTGAATTAAATTACTTTTCCTTCTCCTATGGGAAATGTTGTTTTATTTTATCTGATTTTAGCATTTTGGCCTTTTCTGATTCCTGTAGGTATGGAGACTTCTTTTTGTAGTATCTGATTCAGAGCAGAGGGGAGGGGCCTGGCAAGGTCCAGTTGTGTTGAAAATGTACTTGGGTAGTGAGGTCTGGCTGATATTTGTGGCACAGACCCCCTCTGGGGCTCCAGATCTGAGACTTAGCAGTCTCTTAACTCAGTGCTGCTCATGACGTAAGTATTGGCCCAAGGGGTGGGAGAAAGTAAATGCTGTTCAGAGCACTATCTGCGATTTCTTTATCAAGGCTCCAGTATATGTGAAGCACACCAACTCCTGTGCACATGCTTCTTGGCCAAGAGAGTGTGCCTCTTCTCTCCAGGGCTTCTGGCTGAGCTGGCATCTGTGCTGTTTGTTTCTGCCACCCCAGATGACAGCCTCCAGGCGTTTCTCCTTACCAGCCTCTCGCTCCATGAGATGTCTCTTGCTCTCTTCACTCTCTCCTCTCTGTCACCATCTTTGGAGACCTCTCTGGTCTCCAAAGTCCAGGAGTGGTCCAGCCTTATCCCTAGCCATGGAACTCTCAGGATATAGTGTCCCTCTGGCAAACTGTTGATCCTCTTGAGGCTGAAGCAAGGAATCTGCTCTGTTGCTATCTTGGTCTAGCCACTCTATCAATTTTTTCTTTTGCACAAGGGAACTCATTTATTAAACACGTGCTATAAACAGAATATTTTAGTATCCATTTTTACCTGAAATATTTTATAAAATCTCATTTTATCGTGAAATAGGTACTTGTGTTTTCAGTGTGCAAGAGAGGAAATTGAGGCTTAGAGAGGTTAAACAATTTGCCTGCTAGTACTGAAAAAAGAATCGGCTGGAGTAGATTTTGAATTCATGTCTGTGTCACTTTGTCCCTCGTTCCTTCTTTGGGACCTGACACCCTATCATACCATCCCCTGAGAAGAGAGAGAAGCTCTCCTCCCATGTTGTCGTTGGTTTTTCTGTTTGGGATTTGTAAGCTCTCACTGCAGCACCTGTCTTCTCCCCAGCACATTAGAACTCAGGTTCGCTGGGATCCTTTTGTCAAAAAGAAAGATGATGATCAACTTCTCTCCACGATGGAGTTAGGAGTACAGGATGAAACCCCTGTCCAGAGAGGTAGCATTTTTTTTTTCTTTTTTTTTATTTATTACAAAGTTTATTTTTACATCATTTTGCACATTTTTTTTTCCATCTCGATTGTCATCCCCGCAGGTTTCCCATCACCAAATCACCCCTGTGCAACCACCATAGTCCCGTGCCTTTCCCCCCCCCCCCATTTTTGATCCCATTCCCCACTCCACCCCCACAGAATGTCTCTGGTATATGGTTGTTCATTATTTTTGTTATTTTCTCGCCTGGTCCATTATACTCCTGCTATGAGTGAAACCATCCGGTATTTTTCTTTCTCTTTCTGGCTTATCTCACTAAGCATCCAAGTTGCTGCAAAAGACATATGTTTCTCTTTTTTGGTTGCTGAGTAATATTCCATTGTATATATGTACCACATCTTTCTAATCCAGTCATCTACTTTTGGTCATTTGGGCTGCTTCCATGTTTTTCCAATTGTAAATAAAGCAGCAATAAACATGGGGGTACAAGTATCTTTTTCAATCAGTGTTTTTGTGTCTTTTGGGTAGATACCTAGGAGCTGGATTGCTGGGTCCTATGGAAGCTCCATGTTTATCAGTTTGAGGAACCTCCAAACAGTTTTCCATAGTGGTTGTACTAGTTTGCATTCCCACCAGCAGTGCAGGAGAGTTCCTTTTTCTCCACATCAGAGAGGTAGCATTTTTAAAAGGAGGGGGTGAAGAAGAAGGCTATGCTTAGGCTAGAAGAAAGATGCTTTATTGGTAAAATTTCAGGTAGAAGAAATTGATTCAGATGTGACCTTCCAAGACTCTCAAATGAAAGTGGCACACTCCACCATCATAGAAAACCAGTGTTTTCCTTATTGTGGCCTCCTTTGGCTGAATTCTAAGCAACTCCTTTCCACTGTTTCCCCCCACTTAGAATTCTCATTCATGTGCAAAAGACATGGAGAGGTTAAAAAGAAATTAAAAGATATACAGGTCATCATTTATAAAGATGGCTGGGCCCTTTTTCTTACTACTTACTGACTGGGACCCTGGTGGCCTTGGGCAGCGCTTCTTAGTATCTTTACATATAAAATATGTGAGTTGCATCAGTCAGGACTGTATTGGTGGCA